>NC_073242.2:90846515-91149545 GCF_029281585.2 Gorilla gorilla gorilla
ATGCCACTACAATCTAGCCTGGGCAACAGAGCAAGACTCTGCCTCAAAAAAAAAAAAAAAAGGAAAAGAAAAGAAAAGAAAAACAAACAAACAAACCACGAAACCTAGGGTGGCCTGACCAACAAGTAACAAAGCAAACAAAATTAATTACTTCACACAGGTTCTTTTTAATATAGCATTTGTACAACATATTCCATATATATATATATATGTGTGTGTGTGTGTGTGTATTTTTTTTTTTTTTTGAGACAAAGTCTTGCTCTGTCACCAGGCTGGAGTGCAGTGGCACAATCTCGGCTCACTGCAACCTCCACCTCCCGGGTTCAAGTGATTCTCCTGCCTCAGCCTCCCGAGTAGCTGGGACTACAGGCGCATGCCACCACGCCCGGCTAATTTTTTGAATTTTAGTAGAAATGGGGTTTCATCATGTTGGCCAGGATGGTCTCGATCTCCTGACCTCGTGGTCTGCCCGCCTTGGCCTCCCAAAGTGCTGGGATTAAGGGGTGAGCCACTGCGCCCGGCCAATATATTATTTTTAATGCTGGTCACTCTGCACCCAATGCACAAGTATAATAAACTAATAATGTCAAAAGAAAGGTTTGGTGATTTCATTAACATGGAATTTTTTTTCAGTGAATTCACGTTCAGAAATTTTAATAGTCATATATTTTTGAATATATGATGGTGACTTCCTTATTTTTTTATGTGGAGTCAATTTTTGCATTTAAAGTAAGCCATGAGAACGAAAAGCATATAAATGTTAAGAATTTATTATAGTGGATTTTCCCAGAATGAACACACCCATGTAACTATCACTTACATCAAGATATCCAAAGTAGCCAATACCCCAGAAGCCTTTCATTTACCCCCTTCCAAGTCATTATCTCCCTCAAGATAACCTCTACTTGGTTTAACAGTATGTTAGTTTATCTTCTTCAGGAATTCATAAAGATTGAATTCATACAGTGTATACATATTTGCATGTAGATGCTTTAGTTCAATGTAATATTTTTTCACTCATGTAGTTGCAGCAGTACATCAGGCTTTTCCACTGTTTGGAAAGAATTCCATTGTATGAATATACCACAATTATTTACCTGTTCTCTTATTGGTGGGCATTTGGGTTCTTTCAGTATTATGCTATTTTGAATTTCACTATTATAAATATTTTCTATATGTCTTCTGATGCAAAAATATATTAATTTCTGTATATTACATATTTCAATATCCTGTGAAATATTACAGGTCATGCATACATTCAGCTTTCGCATTTTTTTCCAAATATTTTTCTAATGTGGATATACCAATTTACCCTCTAACCAACACTGTACTAAAGATCAAGCTGCTGCATATTTGCATCAATACTTGGTAAAATCAGTTATCTATTATTCTATTTTAATTTTAGAAATTGTAGGAGTGTTGAAGTTGTATTTTAGGTATATCTCAATTTGCAATGTCCTGAATATTTGATACTTAAGGCCTTTTCTTATGTTTACTGGCCACTTGGACATCTTCTTTGTGAAATACCTGTTCAAATTTTCCTTTGTTAAGTTGCCTATATTTTCCTAATTGATATGCCTACACTATATTAATAATGTGAGTCCTTTAGTAGATATATGCACCACAATTCCTTCTTCTGCCCAATGGCTTAATTTTTCTTTCTCTTAGTAGTATCATTTGATGAGCATAAATTCTTAATTCAATCAATTGAATTCATCAATACGTGCTTTTGTTAATTTTAGTGCTTTTTTCATTCATTATTTTCCTATTCCAGAATTTGAAAATCCCATGTTAACTTTTGGAAGGTCTATTATTTTAGTTTTTACCTTTATGTCTTTGACCTATGTGAACATTATTTATACTGACAGTTGGAAGCACAAGTCACAGTTCAGTTTTTTCCACTTGCAGGTATCCAGTTTATGGTCCACATTATTGCTATTTCCCCCTATGGCATCTTTGTTATAATTCAGTTGAGCATTTTCTCTGCAGGCCTATTTCTGAAGTCTTCTATTCCATTGGTCTATTTTTCTATCTTTTTAGTCCTACAATCCTTTATTAAGAACTCTATCTTATAATAAACCTTCATATAATGATATTATAAGACAAACAATTTTGGTTCTTGGTAAATATTTTATTATTTTTGCCCTTTAAATTTCTATGCACATTATAGCATCATTTGCCAAATTATACACACACGTGCACATGCACACGTGCACGAGCATGCACACTCACACACACAGAGAAATTTTGGAATGTATTGATACTGCTTAGATTCTACAGATAACTTTAGAGAATTGACATTTTACATTTGACCCTTTCAAATTGCAAACTTTGTATCTTTAATTTTTATCTTTTGTGTCTTTAATTTGTATCTTCATTTGTATCTTTAATTTTTCTCAGTAATGTTTTGTAGTATTCTGTTTAGAGGCCTTGCATCAGATTGTTTTGCTATGTAACTGAAGTCTGCTCAATATTATAGGTAGTATTTTATTTAATTTTCTGAGTATTGGTAGAAAACAAAATGCAATAATTTTTGTAACTCTGACAACCATGCAAACTTGACTTACTATTTATAAGTTTATAGATTATTTTTGTATTTTTATACTCAATCATGTTGATTGTGAGTAATGACAATCATATTTCTCTCTTTCCGATATTTATGCTTTTATTTCTTCCTCGAACCTTATTGTATTGACTAAAACCTTCAGTATAATTGAATAAAACTAGCAATGGTAGACAACTTCATCTCATTTGGAATCTAAGTGAGAAAGGTTTCAGCATTTCACCATTAGATCTGATATTTCCTATATGTTTCTTTGTAGCTATGTTTTATCAAATTAAGTCCCCTTCTATTTCTAGTGTGCAAAGAAATTTTATTATGGAAAAGAAATGCATACTTAACTTTTTCTGCATCTATAAAGATAGATCATCTTTTTCTCTATCTTCTCTCAATATTTTAATTTGAATAAAAACATTTTTAAATGTTATAATCTGTCCTTGTATTCCCTGAGTGTAATGTTTTGGTATATTAGTGAGTTTGTTTTGCTAATATGTTACCTAAGATTTGTATATCAGAAGCAGGCTGTTAATTCTCCTATCTTGTAATATTCTCATCAGGTTTTAGCATTAAGATTACACTGACTTTGGGACAATAAGTGGGAAATGCTCCCTCTTTTACTTTTCTCTGTTGAAATTTATATCGGTGAGTTCATTTGAGCATGAGAACTTATGTGTCAGAGTTGGTAATTATGTATTCAATTATTCAATAGAGAAGTAATAGACATACTTTTCTATTTTTTCTTATTTATGCCATTTTGCAAAGCCTGCGTTTTTAAACTCGCTTCTATCACAATACATTTTAAAAGTTTTTGACATAAATATGTTCAGTTCATGCTGTGTTTATGCTAAATGTATTTATATTTTTGCCAATAACTTTCAAAATTGGAATAAATATTTCCTTTATCTTTTTTCTTTTTTTTCCTTTTTAAAAGCAGACTGCCACACGTCACACCTCATTTGGATGTGTCTGAGGTCTTGGAAGCTTGACTACCCTACGTTCTCCTACAAATGAGGCTTGAGACCGTGTCTGAAGAATCTATCACGGGAGCACAGCTACTCCTATATCCTTGACCAAAGACCGGTCCTCCTCGGGGATGGTCATTTTCTTCCACGAGGCGTGCAGCTTCGGGAGGGATGCCCGTGGAGTGGTGAGGGAGGAAGGGGACACCCGCTTAGCCAGCCAGATCAGCCAAATCAACCCTGGCAATCAGTGGGGTGACACGCGTCATAGCCTGATCGCCCTCATATCCTTCCATTATCTTTTTGAATCTCTATAGAAGTTGTAGCAATGCTTCCTTCTTCATTTCTGATATTGATGACTTGCCTTCTTATTTTCCCTTGCAAGGTTTTATCAATTTTATTCATTTTTTGAACAGCTGTTAGTTTTGTTGAATTTCACTATCGTACATTTATTCTCAATTTCATTATTTTCTATCCTATACTTATTTTCACCTTTCTGCTACTTTTTAATTTTAATTTTCTTCTCATTTTCAGCCCCTTTGAAGTGGATGCTTAGATAATTGATTTTCAGCACTTCTTCTTTTCTAATGTAGACACTTAAGGTCAATTTCCCTGTAGGCACTGTGTTAACTCTATTCCACATGATTTGCCATGTCATTGTTTTGCTATCATTCATTTTTTAAATGTGTTAATTTCTTTGTTTTTCAAGGGTTTTTTACTCTGTTTTTCATGGGTTATTTAGAAGTGTGTGGTTTAATTTTCAATACTTAAGAATAATTTAAGTTTTTGTTGTTGTTACTCATTTTTATAACTTAATGCTACTGCTCAGAAGGTATATACTGCATGTGTTGAGAGTTGTTTTATGACACAGTTTTTGGCCATTTGGGGTCAATATTTCAAGTTTGTTTGACAAGAATGATTTTTCTGTAACTCTTTCGTGCAGTATTTTATACCTTTCAATGAAATAAGCTTATTAATCATGATATTCAAATGTTCTCTATCTTCAGTTTTTCGGTCTACTTGTTCTAATTGTTGGTTTATCTGTTGCTCACTTAGATTCTGCCAAAGTTTTACTTTATATACTTGGCAAATACATTATAAGTTATATATGAATTTAGGATTTTTACCTCTTGCTGAATTTAGTTATTTATCATTATAACATTTTTCTCCATATTTGGGGAAACATTTCTTTCTCCTTAGTTTACACCTGAACAACTTTCCTTCAGTTTCAATTTGTAGTCAGATCTTGTTTCAATCATCTCAGTCTCTATTTATCCTTATATTACAGCTTTATCTGTGATAAGAGACATGATCTGTGCCTTGCTTGCTTTTTAAATCTAATCTGAAAATGTTTATCTAATATTAAAGTATGTAACTATATGGGTTTGGATTTCTTTTTGTACTTTTTAAATGTTTTTTAAAATCAGTTATTTCTTAGTTTTCCCCTTTTCTATGTTTTTTAACTAATTAGTTTTAATTATTCCATTTCCCCATTATTATATTACTTATATAGTCTTTAATTAATATTATTTTAGTGACAACACTAAATATATAATTCATATACGTATCCTTGATTCATTAAAGTATATCTTAAATAATGTATCAAACATTATATCTATAATGAAAGAATATTTGCAATGCATTGTTTATGATAATTTATATTACACCCTTCCCATTTCCATCATTTTTGTTATGTATTTTAATTCTACCTCAGCTTTATACATGTAACACATTCTAATTATATTAAGTAGTATATATTATTTTGTATTTTCCCACATATTAATATTTTTGTTTATCTTCTTTCTTTTCTATATTATCATATTGCCATTTAGGCTGGTTTTCATTTTTTTTTTTTTAGAAAAATACATTTCTAAAAATGTTTTCAGTGAAAAACTGCTGCTAATGCATTTTATCAAGTTTTTTTTTTTTTCTGAAAGAAAACAACTTAATTTGAAGGCTCTTTTCTCTTGATATAATATTTTGGCTTGGCAATTATTTTCCTTCTGTCCTTTAAAATGACATTCTTTGTCTCTGCCTTTCATAATTTATATTATCAAATAAGCTGTCTGCTTTTGAGACCTTAATTTTTTGGGTCAATTTTAAATTCTCATTGTCTTTATTTTTAGCAATGTTACTATGATGTGTCCTGGTATGCTTTTATTTGTATTTACCCTGTTTAAGAGTTTACTGATCCACTTGAATCTATATCTTGATGCCTTCTATCAGATTTGAAAATTTGTGACCATTATTTCTTCAAATATTGCATCTTCTCTGGCCTTCCTCCACTCTGGAGTGTCAGTTTCAAATATAATATACTTTTGCTTTACATATAATCTACATCTTATGCTCATATTTGTATTTTTACTATTGTTTTCTTTCTGTGATTCTTCCTGTTTATTTTTGTCTCTTTTCTTTCTTTTTTTTTTCTATTCTAAATCTGGTTTGCAAATCTTCTGTTTCAGTTGATTATATTGTTACTTTAACACACCGGATTTTTCAGCTTCAGACTTTTTCTTTGATTATTTTTATAGGCTCCACGTCTTTGGGCAAAGTATCCATCTCACTTGTTATCTATTTTCTTGGACATGTTAACTATATATATTCTTAGTTGGAAAATTTGAATATATGTATCATTTGGATGTTTTTCTATTGTCTTTTTTCTGACTGTTGCAGGCCTACTCCTCTTTGGCAGCATTTCAGAATTTTTTAATTGGATTTTGAAAATTTCATATAAAAGGTGTTATCTCCCTTTAGACAAATTTGGTTTTCTTCTCCCAGGAAGATATGTTTAGATAGATCAATTTGATACCACTAAGACCGGATTTCAGAATTATGGGGATTAATTTAATTTCTGAGTTTCTGTTACTTCCAGGGTCCATTATTTCTGTTACACTGCTAAAATATTTGTTTAGCTTTTCAGCTTCTTAGTACTAGCTCTTTGAAACGTTTTAATCCTCTATTCTTGCACATGTTAAGATGTGGCCAATTCATCAAGGGTGAAAAAACACCCATTCTTCTCTAATTATCTTTGCTCTGTGACCTTGGCCTCTCAATTTCTAGATACCTCGGTAACCCTGAAATCTAACTTTTGTCTCCAGAGTCCCATAAGTCCATCAAAAATTCCAGGTCACTGATTTCCATGTGGTCTCTATGCCCTGTGAGTTGAATCAGTTAAACTCTGAAAGGAATACGCAGTGCTGAACTGAGGAGTCACCTCAATTTGTTTTCTTTCTCTCTGGTATCTGAGTTCCTTAGCTGCTGGCTGCCTTTAAATCATGTTGTTCTCCCTAACTTTATGGTTGTTCTCCATGGGAGAGTTTGTCTGATGAAAGTTACCATCATAGACGTAAAGAAAACACTTGATTCCCCCCCAACACACACACACACACACACACACACACACACACACACACACACACACACACACATTATGATGTAATATGTTCATTATTTCCCCAAGAAAAATAAACTGCAAATCACCCTGCGCTTGTTTAGCAACAGACAAAATTTACTCTAGAAGGACTCTAATCCTCTGTGAGTTCAAAGGACACTGTGGTCAGTGCCAGACAGAGTTCATGGATGGTGATTACGATTGTGCTATCTTTAGTTGATGCTCTGGCTACAAAGCCAGACCAATTTCTTGAGACCGCTTTTCCTCAGTCTATGCTTTTGCCACAGTAAATTCTGCATTTATTGTGACAGTGGACCAAGATGCATGCACCACATTGAGTTAAATAAACAAATACATAATTCAAGATGAACGATTAGCAGAATTCAAGATGAATGATTAGCAGAACTAGCTGAAATGACTGTAGTACAACCCATTATCTCAGTGTCAAGTACATAAAAATAAACTAGACGTTGTTGATTTACTCCCAGATGTTAACATTAAATGCCTTGGATATATGCGAATGTAAACATAGATCACAGTTACATTTATACATTACTACTTCCTCTAACTGAATTAGTATCCATAAAATCATCTGTCCATCTACGCATGTTAGAAAGGTAACTAGAGATAGAATATTATGTATTCTTGTAATAAGATTGTAAAAGATATACTGAGTAAAATATGCAAATCTGCAAGGAACAGGAAACATTCTTTTTGGGTGTTGGTTTTCGATGTACTTGCAGAGGTAATGCAGAGGGCCTGTGTATAATGACATTATCCTGCTCAAGATGCTTGTAAGCCTTTTTAAAAGGCATAGCTAAAATGATGTGCTAGCTTCAAAAATTCACTTTTAAAATACTCATCATGTTAATGGAAAGTTAATAAACTAATCTTGGACCCAGTAAATCCATCATGCAAATTTTCAATATAGAGCAACAGAGATGCTGACAGGGACAAAGCAACAAGCTTATTCCAAAACATTATGAGAAAGTGAGAAAATATAGACCAATATTGGAGTCTTCAATGTTATTAACAAAATAATTCCAAATAATGTCAAAAAAGAAAAACCTGCTAGAGGTTTATTTTTACCCTGAATTAATGTAGGATGGGAAAACCTTTCTTTGTTACCAGAAATATTTTAATTTCTAAAATTAAAAAATGGTAAAATTAAAAAAAATTGTTGGCACACTAAAATAAAAAAAAAAAGATGCAGGAAGAAATCCACTGTAACTAAAAATGCTAAGTTCAATTGCTGACCTCTGTATTTCTGCTGTTGCAGACAATCCAGTTGTTTCTGGTGGTCTCCTTGACATCGCCGGGGCAGGGCTTTGAACACAGTTATTTGGCTAAAAAATAATTTATTTTCATATATTGTCACACGCCTCTTAGAACATCAACCAGTTTTATGTAGATTTTTTCCATCAAGGCATTGGAACCAGTCAGTGGAGAATAAACCACTTTGGTTGACTTCTTCCTCAGCACTGTTCTAGGTGTTAGAGAGATTAATATGGTTGGTGTCCAAGCTCTGTGTATTCTTTATATAAGTCTCAGTCAGTACAACCAAACTAACATTGAAATCCTACTTGCAAACCACTACCCTACTCCATTAATAATCTATGTCTGCCATTTGAGAATGTCATCGTCATCATCATCATCATCACTTTTTAAGATTACATGCTGTTTATTGAACACTTATTTTCAGGCACCATGATTTTAATTTTCCTAACAATCCTATGGAAAAAGTGGCATGATTATTCTCTCATAAACACTTAACATATGATAATTCTATTTTCCAAGGTAACTTTCCAACATCCATTCATTAAACAAATACTGACTTTACACCTACTGAGTGCCAGCTACTCTTATAGGTGCTACAGATACCAAACAGAAAAACAAATAAACAGAGTAAACACACATTCACTTATATTCATAGATACTTAGAAATAAGGGGGATGACTGAGATATTATTGAAACTTACGAATAAAAATAAAACTAGGTAAAGAAAAAAAGGGAAATGTTGGAAGGGGTTAGTCCTTCTAAATGTCGTTTCTCCACCCAAATTCCTGTCTCTCATGCTTACAAACAATACATACAGAGATGCAATACCAGGTTATAAGAATGTAAACTTCCTTTCTCTATTTTCTTCTCCCAATGACCAATCCTGTCCTATCTCTACTTAGTTCTGACAACTTGACCCGAGCATTCATCGTCAATATGAAAATGAAACAAGACCTATTCCTCCTTCTTTGTGAATGCAGGGAAACTTTATCTACTCTCAGCAGCAGGCCTGTTGGCAACCAATAATGATCACAGAGTAATGGCTTCCAAAGGTCAAATACGCCCTAAAATATTTCGCCAACTGATGTTTGAGGAGGGTATAGGTTGTTCAGAAGGAAAATCATTATTGTCTTTCTAATACTCTTCTCTGAAGGTAACAAATGAGCTTATTGAATACTGGCTCTTCAAGCCCAGGCTTACAATATTGAGGTAAGGCAGAGTAGCAAATTCATTTCATTTGGAATATCTACAATAAAACGTATACAGATTTTTTTATAGGTTCTTGTGGGTATCAGAACATTTGACATCATTTGATTCAATGGTTCTAGTTTGGAACCCAGGAACTTTTATTAGAGGGGGAAAAAAAAGGCCGCCAGAGCTTTGAGCAAGACCAATATGAATGATAAGAACCATAGTGGTAAAACTCCGTATTTAAGAATCTTCCTCTGTCTATACCATGAATCTTGCAAGGGTTTGAAAGATAGGCTTAATACTTCCTATATTTATATACAGCCTTTCAGAAGCTTTGATTCTAGAAAGAAAGAATCTGTCCCAGGATTTCCTCTAGCAGTAGAAAATTGGACTTTTATCTGACTGGTAAGCAAATATTACAGTTTAGAAAACCCCAGTTAACATTAATAGAAGGTAAATTCCATCTGGAGAAAAATTTTGAGTCTTTTTTTGTTCAAGGTTGTATTCCACATATTGTTCACCGATGTATTCAAAACAGCACCTGTTATCCTAAAGTCAAGATAATACCTATCTCAGGGGTGACTGAAAGGCTTGAATGAAATTATATATAAAAGCACCAAGCAAATTGCAGTGCTGAAAGAGTTAGCCCTTGTTTATTTGTCTTCGTTTTATTTTGCTCTGAACTTCCAAGTTACCTCTTTACTGGTTCACCTTCCTCTGAGATCCTGATACCTCTGTGTCTAATTCCATAAACACACCTTTCTCCTTAGCCATGATTCCAGAAAACTTAAACAGTGACATGTAAACTATTTTTAAAGGAACTTTGTACTTTACTGGCACATTTTAAAATATATATATTTTTAATTTCAAATTTTATTTTAGATTCAAGAGGGACATGTGCAGGCTTGTTACCTGGGTATATTTTGTGATGCTGAGGTTTGGAGTATAAATGATCCTGTCACCCAGGTAGTCAGCATAGTATTCAATAGATGGTTTTTCAACCCTTGTCCCCCTGTCTCTCTCCCAGCTCTAGTAGTCATCAGTGTCTACTTCTGCCATCTTTATGTCCATGTGTAATCAATGTTTACCTGCCACTTATAAGTGAGAAAATGTGGTATTTGGCTTTCTGTTCCTGTGTTAATTTGCTTAGGATAATGGTACTGGCACATTTTGTCTCACTCTAAGGAGTTGCTTTCTAACATACCTGCTCAAGAGAAAAACTACTCAGTCTCTCAAGGTAGTAAGTTTCTGACCACTGCAAGTAAACAAGCACAGGGTAAGACAGTGGGAGAGTGAAGTGGAATGTGAAATGGTGGATGTGGGGTAGGTTTAAATATCTCCTGTAATCACTAAATTAAAACAAACATTGCATTTCATTCTGACTAATGTTTTAGTGACCAAACTTGTATTGGGAAAGTTGTATCTCAGGGTTGACTCAGTGAAACTAAATTAAGAAGTGTTATAATAATTTTCCATCTCACGTGGTTCTTACATTGAAATTACAGACATGCATTCACAGCACCACAAATTTCTGTTTTTCCTATAAGCAGGTTGACTCTAGTTTATTATACATTTTTTCAAGTTTTCCTCCAACTAAATTATTAATCTTTGACTGATGGTGATGTCACCCCCAGGATTCTCTACAAAAAATAAAACCCTCAAATAAAAATGCCACCAATGAGTTCCACCATGTAGTTTCTCATGCTAATATCCATATTTGATTCTAATTAACTGCATGAAAGCTATTCAGAATTTCATAATTTCAAATGTTGCCTATCAAGGTGATTTTTTTCATAGCTATATGAGAATAAAAAGATTCCATAGCTTTTGACTTCTTACACATAAACCCTCATTATAATTTCTTCTTAGGAAATTGTTGGAATTTGCTCAACACTAAAAAGAATTAATTGCCTAATGTATTAAAGCAATTAAACAAATCATTTCATCACATGAATAGCAATGAGTATAGTTTCTGGTTAACACAGAAAATAAAAGCAAAGGAAGGGAAGAGAAAAAAGAAGCTAATAATGATAGATGCTCAGTTGTATATTAGTGTCCAACATACATATGGCAAACAAAGATAAACAGAAACTATCTCACTTCACTGAAGTCAAACAATTAATAAATACCGATGCAATACAGCGCAA
This sequence comes from Gorilla gorilla gorilla, assembly GCF_029281585.2. Classification (NCBI taxonomy): domain Eukaryota; kingdom Metazoa; phylum Chordata; class Mammalia; order Primates; family Hominidae; genus Gorilla; species Gorilla gorilla. The sequence goes on from NC_073242.2 coordinate 90,858,042, forward strand.
AATTCACGTGTGCCTAACTCTAAAATACATTCAAATCTCTTGCAGTTATGCAACATATGCCTTCAATTTTAGCTTGATATAGACATAGACACCGTAAAAGTGGAATTACACACTACCAGAGAAGATTTTCCTCTACAAGGAAAACTCTGAGGTTAAGTAGTTGGCATAAATGTCCTTCCATATTCTCCTTAAAAAAAAAAAAGCAGTTTAACGTGTTTAAAAATTTACTTAAACATGACAGTCTTAAAAAATGGCTTAAAGGAAAGAAGACACATCCTAGCTCAAGATAGAAGACCATCCCGTTACATTTTTTAGCTGTCTTGATGCGCTTAAAGTCTCAAATGTGCAGAATGCATTAACATGGTGAATTAAAACACGAAAAAGTTGGTTCATGGAGTTGCTGCATAAAAACACTGTAGCGGCAACTCTGAATTCAAATGCAAGGTTAGCTTAAAATTAACATGTTTTTCAACTGCTTTTGGTGTCACAGGAAACATATTTCCTTTCCCTGTCCTTCACTCTCCACTTTTTGAAAACTGAATGGTAATTATATTACACTGAGTTGTGGTGAACTTTCTAGTTCATATATTTGTAGATGTCTATGAAAACTAAGCGTGTTATTATACTACCATTTAATTATCCAATGATATTAGGTATTAGCCAATATTCTTCAAGCCAAATAATATTGTTAATAATTTATTCCTGGATTACCTATTCTCCCTTCATTCATTTATTCAATCAACAGTTCCCTCATTCAATAAATATTTATTGAAGGCTTACTACTCCAGACACTTTCCTAGATGTTAAGGAGATATCAGTTTATGGGATAAGACATTCTCAGGGGGAAGAATTCATGAACATTGAACATGATAGCCAAATAATATGGTATGCTAGAAAGGAGTAAGTGCTAATAAAAACAAATAAATCAGAATAAGGAGGATCTGGTACTTGTGGGGATCAGGGTAGTCTTATTTCAGCAAAGACTTGAAAACAATGAAGTTAGCCATGATAATAGCAAGGGATGCATATTCCAGGCAGACATGTTATGGCAGAGACTCTAAAAGAAGGGCATGGTTAATGTCTTGAAGTAGTCAATCACAGATTTCTGGATGCAAAAAACTTAATTTCTTACATGCAGTAATAGACTTGCACATGATATGGACAGATTGCAAAGAGAATTAAACAACCTCCTTTTCTTGATTACTGAATTGAGATAATATAAGACAAAACTGCTCTAAGTTTTAACAAAGAATTAGGCTTGGGTTATTAACTTTAAAGGAGGCAACCAACTGCTGTGTTCTTGTAGGATATTTTATTTTCTTTAGAAAGCACTCCTGATACATCTCCATCTCAGAATATCTGCAAGCATTCTGTGTGCCACTTTCCCAATATCTTGACAGTCTGATGTATTTTTCTTTCCTGAATAGTATTTTGTCTATTATAAGTGATTAAAAACCCTGCAATTACACGCAAAAGTAGCCATGAAGATTATTTATTCATCCAATGAATATTTGCCATTCATTTATAAAGTGATACAGTGCATGCTACAAGTTTATGAGTATTACAGAAAAGTGTAACATGTTTTATCTGCCCTTGAAGGCATTAAGCTGGAGGGGGAACAAAAGGCACATACACAAATAACAATAACTATAAATTAGATCAAACTGCCTTCTCTGAAAGCCCACTTACTTACAGCAACATAGACAGCTTTCTAAGGGAGGTAATGATCTGGACCTTGAAGGAAAAGTAGTATGTGGAAGTGCAGAGATACGAGAAGATATTTAAGGCAACAACCACAAAAACATATGATGGACAAAATTCCAGAGTAAGGGCACTGCATAAAATGTTTGAGACACGTGTGATGAGCAAGAAGATTTTTTTATAAACTACTGTAGATACTAGACATCTTGTGTAGTTTTGGATGAGAAAAACATTCATAGTATTTTATTCCAAAACATTTTCCTCAAGTTTAAAATGAAAGCCATGCATTATTATTGATGCTTGATATTTCTTTCTTTTTTTTTTTTTTAATTGAGATATGGTCTTGCTCTGTCACCCAGACTGGAGTGCAGTGGTGCAATCTCGGCTCACTGCAACCTCCACCTCCTTGGCTCAAGCAATCCTCTCACCTCAGCCTCTGGAGTAGGTGGGACTACAGGCATGTGCCACCATGCCCATCTAATTTTTGTATTTGTAGTAGAGACAGCTTGTCACCATGCTGCCCAGGTGGGTCTCGGACTCTTGGCCTTAAGTGATTTGCCCGCCTCAGCTTCCCAAAGTGCTCGAATTATAGGCATGAGCCACCACACACAGCTGATACTTGACATTTCTAATAGATGTTAAGTATTCCAAAGAAATAATGATTCCCACTTAAACAATTTTTATTCATAAAGAGGCCCTTAGAGGATATGTTCATATAGTCTATAAAGATGGTAACAGAGACACTGCAAGTTTAGATTTTATAAGATAGTTTGGATTTTTTAATTATAGTCGGTAAAAAAGTACTACACCTTATAATCCAAATCCAGTTATTGGGGCCAAAATTGAGCCAAAGAATTAATATGCACCATGTCAGAAACAAAAAGTATCTAAGCTCTTACTTATTTGAGTGGAGGTAGAAAAAGTAATAATAATAAGTAATAAGGAAAAAACAATAATAAAAACAGTAGGAGCTTTCATCTGACAGGTCACATTGGATATTATTATATATTACTTTTTTATTTAGTGAAAATTAAATCAGTACAACCACTCAAAATGAAGAAACTACATACGCTACCCATAAGAAATGAATGCAGGACTCCCAACATTTCTGGATTTAATTGTAAGGTCTCAAACTTAGTACTGTCTGAATGTGAAATCCCTTCCCTTTCTTAGGAAAACTTCTAGGTTCTCAAAGATAAAATCCTTTCTAATGTCCTTCAGCTTCCACACAAAAACTTATCGACAAGGTTTTTGATAAAATAGTGTAGATACAAGACATGTTACACAGTTTTCCATGAGAAAAAAACTCGTAGCATTTTGTTCCAAAATATTTTCCTGAAGGTTAAAATCAAAGCCATATATTATTACTGATCCTTGATGTTTCTAATAGGTGTTAAGCATTCCAGAGAAATAATGATTCATGTGTTTCATTTATAATGATTATTAAATCACTAGATGAATAAATGAAAATATAATTAACAGCTAGGTTGATTGTTGGATGGATAAACAAGTGATTGCATGAACTGATGAGTCAAAGGAAGAATACTACCAGAAGCCATTTTTTGTTTTTTTTTATTTTGTTTATATTTATATTATATATAACAGTTGTACATATTTTGGGGGGTACATGTGATATTTTGACACATGTATAGAATGTATGGTGATTAGATTATGCTAATCAGGATATCCATTATCTCAAATATTTATCTTTTCTTTGTGTTGAAAACATTACAATTCTTCCAGCTATTTTGAAATATACAATAAATTATTGTTAACTATATTTTCCCTACTTTAATAATGAATACTAAAACCTATTTCTATCTAACTGCATTTTTTTTAATTTCAACTTATATTTTATTTTATGTTCAGAGGGGGACATATGCAGGTTACCTGGGTATATTGTGTGATGTGATGCTGAGATTTGGGGTATGAATGGCCCCATCAACCAGGTAATGAGCATAGTACCCAACAGTTAGTTTTTCAGCACTTGCCCCCTACTTCCCTCCCTCCTCTAGCAGGCATCAGTCTACTGCTGCCAGTTTTATGTCCATGTGTACCCAATGTTTAGCTCCCACTTACAAGTCAGAACATGCAGTATTTAGTTTTCCAAGAGCAGTATATTTTGCTTAATGTAAAATATAATTCAGAACTTCAAGTCAATATAGGAGATACAAGGCAAACAACGACTCTTGTGAAAAGAAGTTTCATGGTTAAGTCAGTTTGCAAGAGTTAGAATATGGGCCTCAGGTAAATTCAGGCCCAGTGAAGAGTGCAAAGTATTGGGTGAAAGCCAACTATTTGTCACTAAGGGAGTATTAATCTTAAGGAATGTATAATTATCACAAGGAGTTATAATTAACATGCGGAATAATCAGAAAATGAGAATTTAGTTGAACTGTGTGACTATGATTATTAATATTTTGTGTATATATAGTATACATTTAATGTATCCACATCTTTATATATTTATTAAATATGTATTTATGTACAGCCACGTATTGGCATGTGTAGTGTGTATAAACTTGTATTCATATTAGAGAAATAATTTTAGACTGTTACTTTCAGTTAAATATTTCAAAATAGTAGAAATAATAGGGTGAATTAAACAATTTAAATTGTCAGTTTCAAGAAAAGTTTACATAAATTTCAAATATATTAAATTTTATACAGTGGCTGTGTGCCAATTGTGAGCCTATGGATGATTTTGTTCTTTAATGATTTTCTCTTTTATTTTATTTTATTTATTTTATCTGTGTTATCCATGCATCACACATTTAATCAAGATAAAATAACTGAATTTTATTTTATTTTCATTAATAGAGTTTTCTTCTTTTTCTTCTTCTTCTTCTTCTCCTTCTCCTTCTCCTTCTCTGCCTTCTTCTTCTTCTTCTCCTTCTTCTTTTTTTGGCGGTGGGGACAGGGTCTCGCGTCTCGCTCTGTCGCCCAGGCTGGAGTGCAACGGTTCAATCTAAGCTCACTACAACCTCTGCCTCCCTGGTTCAAGCGATTCTTGTGCCTCAGCCTCCAGAGTAGCTGGGATTACAAGCACATACCACCATGCCTGGCTAATGTTTGTAATTTTAATAGAGACGGGGTTTCACCATGTTGACCAGGCTCGTCTCAAACTCCCGGGCTCAAGTGATCCACCCACCCCAGCCAACCAAAGTGCTCAGATTACAGGCATAAGCCACTGCAACCAACCTTAATAGAGATTTTGTAACCAAGTTGTTACTTCCAGTCTCCCAAAACACTGATATTTTGTACATTTTTGTGTCTTTAAAATATATAATACAAGCAAGATTTTCTTGTACATTTTCTGTCACAGTTGCCTCTTCTCTGTTTTTCCAATAACCAGCAATATTTTCTATTACTAAATATTTAAGGTAAATTTGAATTCATGTGTCATTCTCTCCATTTACAAATTTACTTTATGAAACCATTGAAAACCATTTCAAGAAATTCCCCAGATGAAAATATTATATAGCGGATTACTAGTAAAGTAAGGGAAGTCATGAAGTATTACTAAAAGATTCCTTTTTAGATTTTGGGAGGCAACAGAAATACACACACACATACACACACACACACACACACACACACACATTTGTAATTTACAATTATTCTGAATAACTGAAAATTGTAATTACATACATAATACCAAGATCAAAATCCTTGTCTAAAGAGATCAATTATGTGGTACTATCATATTTAACATAGTGTGCTATCCCAGCAAATTAAATAGAGAACATATTTTTTTGTCTAAATCTCTAGTTACTCTTCATTCTTTTCACTTCAACAGGTTTCTCAAAGTACATTCTAAATCTCAACCATATTGAAATTATTTGAGATGTTTGCAAAAAGTACGTATTATTGACCCTGGCATATGTCCCATTGAATAAGAATCTCTAGGCTTTGGAAATGGGATTCTCACTGTCCTAGAAGTTCGACAAACATAGCTCCATCTTCCTGTGTGCACATAGTTACTGTTGAACGAATCCTAATCCAATCATTTCTCCAGTAAGCTGGCCCCTATAGACCCCTGCAGTTTAGTAATTTAGACTCTATTTTTAGATCCATTGAGTTCTCGATTAAAATATCCTTGCAACAAAGAAGGGTAGACACGACATTTGTGTCTACATTATCTTTTTTAAATTTCCAATACATTGTCCCTATTTGACCATCACAGTTCCCTCCAAGTTAAGTAGGAGAAGTATTATTAATGTTTCTTGGTTTGCAGAGAAAAAGTAAAAAAGTTTTAGTGGATTTAAGAAACATTCCCGGGTCACACAGTGGGTTAGACTGCAAAGCCAAGCCTTAAACCAAGGACTAGTTTTATCCAAAAACAAAGCAAAAAGAAAATATTTAAAGGGATTTATGAAGAAATAGGCAAAATAAACAAATGCTCTCTGCTTTCAGAATGCTCTGTGGTTTTAGGACTTACAACTGTTAAGGTATTTAAGATGTATTTTATAATATTTAATATCTATTAATACTTAATGATAAAATATTATCATTTGATTTTTAAAGTCATTGAGAACTCGAATTATCTTTTGTAACTTAATGCTTTTGTGTGATTCACAATCACACACTTTTAAAACATGGCTCCAAATTCTATGAAATACCTTTCACTGAAAGATAGGGTAGCTGTTCTCTTGAATATAGGCTCTGTGATAGATCAATAGTGTATGAACGAAGTGGCACTGTGCTAATTTCTAAGCTCAAGTCTTAAGAAGTTAGCAGCTTCTATCTCTCTTGGGGTACTTCATCTTGGAATGCAAATACCAGGCCATGGAGAAGCCCAAACTCTCCCTTGGAAAGGCAGTGATGGCCACCACCAATTTGCCAGCCATATGATTGAGCCATGTTGGAACTGGGTAGTCAGTCTCTTCAAAGCTGCCCCAGTTTATATCACATTCTGCAGAGACAAACTGACCCTGGCAAGCCCTGCCCAAATTTCAAATTTGCGAACAAAATAAATGGTGGTGTTTTTTTCTGCCGCTAAGTTCTGGGATTTGTTGTTATGCCGCAGTAGATAATCAAAACAGATTTGAGTTCCTTGAAGTAAGGTACTGCTGTAATGACAACGTAAAGCATGTGGCACTGGTTCTGGGACCAGGTGGCAGGCAGGAGATAGATTAATTGAGAATATTGTTAGTAAAAACTTAATGGTCCTCAGGGAAAGTGTTAGTGAAAGAGCAAAGGATTTGCAGAAGCTGTTGGTGAGATCTCACAGTAAAGTAACTACAACAAGGAAAATATTATTGGAAATTAGAGGAAAGGAAACCTGTGTATATACTGGTGAGAATTTTGACCATGACACCTTTGAGTCAAGTAGAAAAAAAGAAAATGCCCCTAGTGAATTTGATGATTTAATTAAAGAGATTCAAGGAAGAGGCAGAATATTAGATTACTATACAGCTTTTTCTCAATACCTAAACAAAATGTGAATGGAGATAAATCAGTTAAAGAAGGAACTTTTTCTGAAATTAGGACTGTTTGAGGTCTTTTTGTTTTGTTTTGTTGTTGTTTTGTTTTGTTTTGTTTGAGATTGAGTTTTGCTCTTGTTGTCCAGGCTGGAGTGCAATGGCATGATCTTGGCTCACTGCAACTTCTGCCCTCTGGATTCAAGGGATCCTCCTATCTTAGCCTCCAAAGTAGCTGGGATTACAGGTGCATGCCACCACGCCTGGCTTATTTTTGTGTTATTGGTACAGACAGGGTTTCTCCATGTTGGCCAGGCTGTTCTTGAACTTCTGACCTCAAGTGATCTGCCCACCTCAGCTTCCCAATGTTTGAGTTTGAAAATATATATTTTTTGATTCTCAGCTTCTCCAGAGAAAAATAATTCTCAAATTAAGAAAGAGTCTCAGTTCATAGATCAAATACATAATGGGGCTATATGATCTTTTGTTGTTAATATCTCAGAAATATCTGAGGTTTTTTTACTAGAACTTTCAAAGAAATAGAAGGTCCTCTGAGGAGCTTAATCCATTTATGCTGGGGGTTGCAATTTCCTGGGTGTGAAAAATCAGACTTTGGTGATGCCATTGAGCAGTAGGATATAAAGAACTCCCACATGCTTAGCGTTCCAAAAATGGAACATGAGGCATAAATGGGCTAAGGATAGGGTATGTCTCATAGACCCTCTACTAAGAATCGTAACAGCATTGACCACAGCAGATTCACGAGGTGTCCAAAGTCAAGAAGAGCTCACCCTGAAGAGATTTGTGAGTGTGATTGCTGCCTAATGAAATGAGTTACAAATTGATTTTTAGGAAACTTACAAAATATTTAAAGAAAGCATATTGGCTTTTACAAAAAAGACAGCAAACAATGAAAAAATGCTGCCAGACTCCCAAACATTTACAGGCAGCATGCAGATTGAGAAGACATCTCAGTTACAGACACAGATAATTTATTTTTAAAAAAGAAGAAAGAAGGAGGAAGAAGGAGGAAGAGGAGGAGGTGGAAGAAGAGGAAGAGGAAGAGAAGGAAAAGGAGAAGGAAAGTAATAGTAGTAGTATAGCAGTAGTAGGAGGAGGAAGAGGGGATGGAGAAGGGGAGGATGGGAACAGAACCAAGAGCCATGTGTCTAGAGTCAAAAGTCTAGGAGAATCAGTTCTCTGAAACAGTACTGGATACTCATCAAGGAACCAGTAACATGTGCCAAAATGATTCCAAGAATCACTATTTACCAGTAACTGCCATATGACTTCCACTTTCTCTGTTCTTGAGTAATGCTGTCTACAGAAATTATCCTTATTCTATTCCCCCATTGTATACTGGGTCAGCTCGAGGATGATGCTCTAATGATTTAAAATCTCAGAGTGTTTTTAGTAGGAATGCAAATATTTTGTGGCCAAAGGTCAACTGTGTTTGTTTTAAATCATGACATTAATTATTTAATACTCCTCTCATTGAGTTTCTTCCCCTGGATATGGGCTCTCTTACTGAATAAGTAATTGAAGATGACAGATGCAACGAATGTTGTGTCAATATCAGAGCTGCTTGGACCTTAAGAAAATGGCAGGTTTGACTCTCTATCACTCTTTGGATTGTTAGTCTTGGAACACCGATACCATGAAACATGGACACCATGAAACACAGATACCAACACACCCCCCACCCCAACCCAAGGAAACGTTTATGGAGGAGAACCAAAACAAACCTCAGTTTCCCAGATGTTTGAGTGAGCCACATGGGTCTTCCAGCCTGTGTAAACCCACCCCAGTTGACACTGTCTAGATTAGAAATGGTCTGACCCTGTTTGGCCTTACCCATATTATACATTTTTGAACAAATTAATTGGTTACTATTATTTTAAACCACTAAGTTTGGGGTTAATTTGTTATGAGATAAAATATATTTGGAAGAAAATTTTATTTATTTATTTATTTATTTATTTATTTATTTATTTATCTATCTATCTATCTATCTATCTATCTGAGACAGAGTCTCACTCAGTAGCCCAAGCTGGAGTGCAGTGGCGCAATCTTGGGTCACTGCAACCTCTGTCTCCTGGGTTCAAGTGATTCTCCTGCCTCAGCCTCCCAGTAGCTGGGATTACAGGTGCCCACCACCACGCCCAGCTAATTTTTTTGAATTTTTAGTAGAGACAGGGCTTCACCATGTTGACCAGGCTGGTCTCGAGCCCGTGACCTCAAATGATTATCCTGCCTCAGCCTCTTAAAGTGCTGGGATTACAGGCATGAGCCACCGTGTCTGGCAAGGAACGGAATTTTAATAGCCTCTCTTCTAAACTTGAAATGTCTAGAAATATTTAAGTAGAATCTCTAAAATAGAGGCTAAAACTAAAATACTTTAGCAGATAATATTGACTATTTGTCATATTAGTTATGTATAGTGTAAACATAATTACATGAGGCAGTATAAGAAACATCTAGCAAGTCACCTGATATATTAACATTAAACAAATAAAAATAACTCAAAATGTGGGTTAAAATTAATTATAAATATCAAACAAAGACGAGACATCATTGTATTTGTAAGGTTTCTTTTCAAGAAGATGCAAAAACAGAGGGAAGACACAAACAATGAATTTGAAGTAATTGTGTTTTCCAAAAGAGTATCAATTTGCAGATCTATAATTTACTGAAAATTATTTTCCTCAAAGTCACATGACACACAAATACACCCATATCATCACATGACATTGATTTTCTTATAACATTTCACATGATACATATATAAATATGTGTGTATAATTTAAAATTAATTATGATACTTTTAAAATTAAGAAGAAGACCAGTATTTCTGATCTGGCTTAGACAATATTTGATCAGAAAAACAAAAGCATGAGTGTCCACAGAAGAAATAACTGCCAATTTCAGTGTTTCAAACACAATGTTGCATGGGTATTATAAATAACTTTTCTGCAAGTTATAAATAGAGACCATCTTTACAGTATAAACAGTCTTTCTGTTTGATTTAGGAGTAAACTGAAGCTTTAGATACATATTCAAAATGCATTTCCCAGAAGATTTCTGGTTTTATAGTCTTTGATGATAACTAATTCTGGTACATGTGCATTTTGTGTTTTTGGCTATTGGAAAAGGAAGTTCATCCACATGATCCTTTGAGTTGCAAACAATCCCTAGAGCTAAAGACCTCCCTTAATGGTAGGCAGAGTATAAACCCTGTCTGAATATTAGGATCACCTGGGAAGCTTCAAAAAATACAAACGTATGAGTTCCACACTAAAACAAAGAAGAATACAGTGGTGACACCTGGGCACTAGCAAGCTTTAACAGCATCTTCCTGTGGGTTATGTACTGCATATTCCATTTGTATAACATTTTTATAATGGCAAAATTAGGCCAGGTGCGGTGGCTCATGCCTGTAATCCCAGGACTTTGGGAGGCTGAGGTGGGTGGATCACCTAAGTTCAGGAGTTAAAGACCAGCCTGGGCAATATACTGAGACTCTGTCTCTACAAAAAATAAAACTAGCTGGGTGTGGTGGCACATGCTTGTAGTCCCAGCTACTCGGGAGGCTGAGGTGGGAGGGTCACTTGAACCTAGAGGTGTTGAGCCTACAGTGAGCTGAGATTGAGCCACTGCACTTCAGTCTGGACAACAGAGCAAGACTTTGTCTCAAAAAATAAGTAAAAAGAAAAGGACAAAATTATAAAAATTGAAAATAGATTAGTGGTTGCCATGAACTAAAGATGGGAGGTGAGGCTCCGGAGGTAGGCAGATATGGTGGGATCCTGGTGGTGGTGGACTTCCTCTGGGCATTGCCCGTGGTGGTGTATACATAAACTTACACATGTGGTAAAACTGCACAGAACTAACCACAAACACATATACATGCAATGCATACAAGGACAATTGGGGCTATCTGAATAAACTGGGTAGATTGAATCAATGTGAATATTCTGGTTATAGTATTGTACTATAGTTTTGTAAGATGTCACCATTGGAAAAACAACTATGTAAAGGATAAATAGAGTCTCTCTGTATTATTTCTTAAAACTGCATGCAAACATTGAAAATAGAAAGTCTAAGTAAAAAACAAAACTTCCTGATGACTATTACCTCCCTAAGATTGGAAAACCAAATACCATTTTCAAAACTGTTAACAGAAGTTTCCAGATAGGGAAGGAACTGGTCCAGGTCAATGGTTTGCAACTAGTGGACTACACTGCAGTATGAGTGTTGCTTAGATATTCGTTAAAAATTCAAATTCTCAGGCCCCAAACAAGACCTACTGAATTAGGAACTCTGAAGATGGCACCAAGTAATCTGTAATAGTCCTTCCAGGTGAATGTGCTACATGCTAAACTTTCAGAGACATTAGCTTAGGGTTTTGTTTTGTGATAACTATTTCATATGAATAAATAGTATTAAATGTGTATTATATATGAATAGAGCATTGTTACTTATAGCCAATGACTAGCGGAGTCAGCATCACCTAGAGGCTTTTTAGAAATGTAGAATCTGCACCCCAAACTTGGGGAATCCCAATCTGTGTTTTAACAAGATCCCCATGTAATTCATAGGCATATAAAGGCTTGAGAAGCAGTGCCTTAGAGTATTTGCTGAACAACTATTATATGCAGTCCATCAAAATGCAGCTGTGCTTCTGGTGAAAATAAGAGCATTTGGACACCAACTTCCTGCTGGGGCAGGGATGTTAAACAAATTGCCCTCGATCACACATCTCATAAGGAGGCCACCCAGGATTTCAGCTTGCATAGGATGTAAAAGAACAACAGGAAAGAGTCTTCTAGTCTGGATTCCTCCAGAGCCTATGTTCATAACACTGTGCAAAACTGCCCAGGCTTTCTTTGTCTGTTCGGCCAGCTCCAGTGGGCCAGTTCTGGTTTCCAAGCATTTACAGCAGGGAATGTCATGAATTGCATACACACGTGCCAGGGTCAGAATAGATACCAGTATTCGCTCAGACCGTTCTGACCATATTACTGTCTGAACACTAAGCTCATAACAGGAACTTCAAATCTACCACCCTAGGATTCTCTGGCTTCAGGATAGCAGAAAGTCTGCATGTTCTCTTCCTCCTTTGCAAAGCATCCCATTGATCCTCTCATGTAAATCACAGGGCAAGACTCCAAGTCTACAGAATGCACACTAACCGTAAAATAATACTGTTGGGAGCTAGAGTTGAATGGGAAATCTCTGATTCTCCTGGATAGGATTTTCTTCATATTTATCTTCCAAACTTCAATTCTGTAGAAGTGTGCGGGCAGAACCAAGCGTTACCTGGATGCACAGTTGACAGCATAAAAAATCATTTATCATTTTTATATCTAGGGTTTAACTTCAGGAAAATAGCACAATTCACATAGAGTAGATAGATTTCAAGGGAAGGGTAGTTTTTAATTCTTTTGTTGAATAAGTAGGGAGGCATGACTGGAAAATGTTTCAAAGCTGTTAGGGGATACGTGAGGATTCTGTATAATTTCATAGATCTTTACTTGAAGTGATAAATAAAAAAGGTTATACCTGTAAGAGCAAAATAAATGGCTAATGGAGCAAGGCATACATTCATCAATAATAGTTAACAATCGCAACTAATGTTATTGAACATGATATGCTAGTTTCTCTGATAGCCTTGGATATTCAAAGATAAATAATTTAGGATGAGAAATACATATGAATCAAATGAATTAATATGTCTACTAAAATTACTTGACAATTGCAATGGGCCAGGCATAGTGAAATGTGCAAAATATGGCTTCTCTACTTTAAATCCCATGACATTCCTATGATATTGATATTATCATTCATATTCCATGAAGCAGGAAACTGAAACTCAGAAACAGGAAATGACTCTCCCATGGTTACATAGCAAGTTGGTGGCCCAGTCAAAACTCCAACAAAGACCTCTCTGCCCAAAACTGTTTTCTTCAATGAAAGAAGTGAGAAGGGGAATCGAAAATGAATAGAAGGAGGTCAGAAGGAGTTAGCTGAGAAAGGAGTAGATTTTAGACTCAAATCAGAGTTCTTCAGTACTTGTCCTCTCTTCCACAGATGATTTCAAATGTACTCAGTTTGCCGTAGGAAAACTAAGATTAATTACTACCATCTATATGAACTGTTAACTATTCATATTCAATTCCTGATGCAACATGGTAACCATTTTACATGTCAGCAAAACTGTCAGATTAATGTTACTGTACATTTTAGTTCATCTCAATGCTCAAGTACACTAGAGATTCTCTGTCATCCTAGTCTCTCATATCATGAGTTATTGAAGGAAAGTGACACATTTAGGGTTATGTAAAGGGTGGCATGATGTAGACAAAGAAATGAACTCAAATTAGTTCTCAGTTCTCCAATGTTCATTTTAATGTAGAGAAATATTTCACCCCCCTTCCCTTTAGGATATAAATATAGATACAGATATACAAATACCCCATCATGTAAAAGTTTAAAAAATAATTTCCATGTGATGTTGGAGAATTAATGAGCTAATATTTGTAAATTGTTCAGAGCAATATTGCAATTGTAAACCTGGAGTGGTTTGGTCAAGCTTCCTACTGCTGTCTTAGGAAAAGGATTTTCTATCTATTTTTATCTTATTTTCTAAACTTGAAAAATGGGTCTAATAATCCCTGCCCTTTACATACCTCAGAGAGATGTTTCAAGAATTAATGAAATATGTGTAAAGAGCTGTAAACTGGATAAATGAAGACATCATTGCCATTACTCTATTGAATTCTTCAAATAAAATTTTCAGTAGAACTACGACCTTTCCGACCTTTGCCAATAAGGCAGACATGAAAATGTAGTAATAATATAATTTTAAAAGAGGTCTTTCCTGTTTAAATTAAGTGCATAAATCAAATTTCTAAATCTCAAACATATCTGAGAAGCTATGCAATTTTTCTAGAAAAAAATAATGAATGCATGGCAGGATCAAGAAATCAACAAAGAGATGATCTTCAAATACTTTAGGCTGACATTTCAGTTTGTCCCCTAAACCCCAGATGAGATTATTGTCATTATAGCCATGATTTCAAAGATTTAATAAATAGACAATTATGGTTTGTTTCTCCTGAAATTCATCAGAATTAGTCGAGATACTCATTCAGCTTTACCCCTCATCTGTTGCTTGGTTGTGTCTGGGTAAAATGCCACTTGATTTAATTTATCATTTTTGTTCCAGATGTTTTGGCATCACATAGTTATAGATACACAATTGTATCCAAAAATGCTCTTAGATTAATGTAAGAGAGTTCTAGTGTTTTCTTCCCTCTGGGCTTTAACTACAGTAAGAGAAGAAATAACTTTATTGTTTTAAAATATGAAACTAAATGAAAATTTCATCTACCTCAACACAGTACAATAATAGACCCGTAGAAATTTTTCAGATTAGTTGCTGTTCTTTCAGAAATCCAAGGCTGATTCCGTGGTAGAAGAGAAAGGATAAGGCAGACAGAAATGATGAACAAAATAACAAACTAAATCTAGATACCTGCCATGACTCCATGTGATACTGAATTGAAAATAGTCTATTGATATAGAAAGAAAGATCTGTGAACACTTTAATTCCACCAGGTGCTAGCTCAGTGACCTTGAGGTAACCATTTCCTCTCTGCATATTTCAATTTTATTTATTTATTTATTTAATTTTTTATTTTAATAGCTTTAGAGTTACAGGTGGTTTGGGGTTACATATATGAATTGTGGAGTGGTGAAGTCTAAGATTTTAGTGCAACCATCACCCAAGTAGTGTACATTGTACCCAATAGGTAGTTTTTTGTTCTTCACCTCCCTCCCACCCTACCCCCTTCTGAGTTTCCAATGTGTATTATACCAGTCTGAATACCTTTGCATGCCCATAGCTTAGCTGCCACTTATAAGTGAGGACATGTGGGTATTTGGTTTTCAATTCCTGGGTTACTTCACTTAGAATAATGGCCCCCGGTTCCATCCAAATTGCTGCAAAAGATATTTCTTTTTGTGGCTGAGTAGTATTCCATGGTGTACATACATATGCTACATTTTCTTTATCCATTCATTGTTTGATGGACACTTATGTTGATTCTGTATCCTAGCAACTGTGAATCGCACTGTGATAAACATACACATGCAGGTGCCTTTTTGATATAGTGACTTCTTTTCCCTTGGGTAGATATCCAGCATGGGATTGCGGATCAAATTGTAGATCTACTTTAATTCTTTGAGAAATCTCCATACTGTTTTCCATAGACATTATACTAGTTTACATTCCCACCAGCAGTGTATAAGAATTCCTTTTCATCACCTCCACACTGTCTATTTTTGTTTGTTTGTTTGTTTGTTTGTTTTTAACTTTTTAATAATGACCATTCTGGCTGAAGTAAAGTAGTATCTCATTTCTGGTTTTACTTTGATCTCAATTTTATAAAATGGGGATAACATAACCTACCTACTTCAGTATCTATTCATTGTAATATTATGTGTTAGGAAATTATGCTAAAAAAGTTAATACTCGTTTGTTCTGTGCAAGTTACTTATGTTGTGAAGAGGAGCTTCAGGCCAAGTTTATCCTGGCTTTTTAAAGTGCAGGACTAACCTTTGAGCTGCAAGCATACTTCACTGTTGGGATCCACGTACGTGCTTTGGATAAAACAATCTGCAGCAAAAGGAGAGAATGGGCATTCTATGCAGCAAGCCATCAGACATCTTGCTCTCTTGAAGAGTATGGAAATATTCATATTCTAAATGATATTTCTTCTGCTATGCTGACACTACCCCAAGTGTCTACCAAAATGATTTCCGCATGACTTGTGTGTGTGTGCGACACTATTCATACCATTTCTAAGTAAAATAATCACTCTACAAAATTGATGGTGATTTTCAGTGTAAGCAACATAAGCTATGATTGTTAGCATTGTCACAGTTTGTATCACTAGAATCAATCTGATGTATATCCGTGCTTGCAAAATGAATATTAGTTAAGCACATTCTAATTATGAATTCATGAAAAGTCTTAGGGTTGAAGAATTACTTGGCACCATCTCAGTTGAATGATCTTCAGGAAACAAGTCAGCTGTCTGAGTTCTGGCTACATCACCTGAAACACAGGATAATAATACCAGCCATGGACCATTTTATATAGTTGTTTTGAGGCTTCACTGTAGTAAAGAATAAAGAATCAGTGTACAATGAATAGGATATCATAATGGAAATGTTAAGAATTCCTGTTACTAACATTAAAAAAGTAGGGAGGTCAAAGTTATTCTTCTCTGGCAAGGACCCTCATTCATGACAAAATTTTTCAAAATGTCAGTCACCTTGCTAGGTTCATTGAGATTTAGGGTTTTGTCCTCAATTTGGTAGGAACAGAAATTTTAGTCTATCAGCACATTCCTAAACTGAGTGTTGCTTCAGCACAGACATGCATTAGCCAAGTTCTAAGAAGACAGTCACTTAACAATAAAGCTAATTCGTTAAGTTACAATAAAAAATAAAATGTCTGCCAAAAGCTTTGGAGTGTGGCATATCGGTAAGGCAGAGGGTCTGCCTCAAAGCCTGGCTCCATCAATTATTTGCTGCAAAGTCTTTAGAACTCAGAGAGATACAATAGCTGCCCAATTTTCTCCTTCCTACAGTGTTGATAATAGAATTCCCCACAACATGGGGCAGTTTTGTAAAGTACATAGGTGATTCTCTTCAAAGTGCTTTGTGTCAAACACTGAGAAAAGAAGGCTTAAGAAATGGTGGAATGGTAGCTGTTATTATTATGGTTGTTATTATTATTTAAGTAAGCACATATTGTTGCAACTCTTTCTAAAATTGAATAAAATAATCACCAAAAGTGATTTGAAAAACATGGAGTTAAAGCCATGAGGGTAAGATGTGTAATTTAAATTTTAGTGGCCTTATAATTGATAATCTGCTCTAGCTCCAGAGGGTTGGCCCCCGGAAGAGCACTTCAGGCTTTCTCTCTGTGTCTTTCCCTTTCTCTGTCTCTCTGTCTCTCTGTCTCTCTGTCTCTCTGTCTCTCTGTCTCTCTGTCTCTCTCTCTCTCTCTCTCTCTCTCTCTCTCTCTCCCTCTCTCTCGCAGTGCCTGGGTAAATTTCCCCAATTTCTAGCTGTGTGACCCTATTAATTGTTCTGAAAGGGTAATACAAAGGAGTTATCAATGGGCGAGTCTTGATCTGCCCTGGGAACAATTTTGTCTCTTGAGAAGGCAACCTTATTTGGTGCGACCCTAAAAGTGTAAATTATAATGCCAATGTATTTCCTTTGGGGTTACCTTCATTTTCACTCTGCTCTTAACAATGATCCGCATTTTTTGAGTGCCTACTAATTACTCCATACCAAGAATCCTAACAAAGAAATTATAAGCATTACTTCTTTGAATAGCCAACCAACAGGTAATAAGCTGTTTCCATCAATGTTATATTCAAGATATATTAACAGTAACAATCCTTACTGTTACTATATCTCAAACTAATTACCTCAAGCTAATTGAGAAAATAAATACCTTTCTAAGGCATCAGTTCTCAAACAATTTGGTCTCAGGGTCACTTCACACACTTAAAAATTAATGAAGAACCCCAAAACCCTTTATGCATTAAAATTTTGTTATTGGGTTATACTTCTCAATATTTACCATATTGTAAGTTGAACACACACACACACACAAGAATATAGAAGCACAGATTCCATTGGCCATTGAGCTAATGGCTCAGTATGATATTGACAAGTGCCATATAGTCTCTGGAAATGTATACTTTCAACTGTGAGACAGACAAAGGCAAACAGTGTTGTCATATTATTATAAAAAAGTATTTCAACCTTGCAGAACGCTTAAAAATGTCTCAAAGACTCTAAAGATCCCTGGGCCACTCTTTGAATATTATGGTCTTAAAGAATAAAAGTCTGTTGCCCCAATCTCCCCCAATATGTTTCAATTACTCACTTTAAGACTAATTACTATGTTACATGCATTATACAACAACATAGAAAGATATCATTATCTGCACCTTAATGTGATGAAATTGAGGTTTAAAAGGAATGAGTACTTTGACTAACATTGCATAACTTCCCAATATCGTGGTCAGTTTACAATCCCATACCTTTCTGCCTAAATCTGTGCTCTTCACTATCATGTGAAACACAGACACTAAAGATTTATCAAATAGAAATGCAAAAAAAAAAAAACTTAGTAGTTGTCTCATTTCATCCACATATTGAAGAGAATTATGATGTTCAGAGGTACAATTACAATAATCCCATGGATTGAATCAACATTTCCCAAATGGATTTATTTTACCCACCTCTTTGACTTTTAAAATTAGATGTTTCTGTTGCACATAAAATAATTATAGTATGTGAACATTAAAAAGAAAGACCAAACTATTCATGTGAAAGTCACAGTAAGCCAAACTTCATGGCCAAAACTACACTGGATAAAATAAACATGCCATATTCTATGACTGTTATTTTTTATGATTTTGCAACCAAGTTGATGTAAGCAATGTGATTCCTGGATTTTTTATTCCTATATGTGTATTATCTAATATAGGACCTGGTGAATAACGGTGCATTTGAAACTCTGTACAAAGATGAACCTTGTTTAGAGGATGTTTGCCCATCTATCACACTTAGTAGTATCAAGGAGCAGAGAGAGTTCAGGCTTTGACATCAAATCTGGTGGATTCAAACCTCCCTTTATTACATCTATGGGCTTTTCCTTGTGTCCTGGCTTTCCTGAGTCTCGCATGACACATTTCTAAAACAGTGTTCAGGTTACATCCATCTAAACATTGTTATGAGGATTGAATGAAACAAGAAATGTAAGTACACAGAGACCAGCATTCTGCTTGGGATTAAGTAGCATCTTAAATGCTGGTTTATTTTCTGTTCTTTATTGTCACATGCAGATATCATTTCATGTTACAGATCTAGACATCGAACCAATAGAGAGCATGAAAGGGCAAGTGTATGTACTGCTCTTTTTGCATCCAGGCCATTTCCCTAAGTCATGATTCTTATTATGCCCAAGAAACAGCTTCTCCAGCCATTCTTCAACCAAAGTTAGGCCTTGGGTATCTATTTATACTGAGGCTTCCTTGTTAGTCTATTACTCATTCCTAAAGCACAGTCTCCAGATGGACATACAATGAAGTCTATCATAACCATAGCTGAATGCAAGAGACCAAGATCAACAAGTTCCTCCTTTGCATCTAAAAATATCCAAAACTTCCTGGATGGCCTCACGTTGTTCCCTTTGCCACTAACATTCTTGCTTTCCTTCTTCACTTGCCACATGGTAGTATCTGGATTGACTGTGAAGGGCACCAGAGAAAGCATCATACAGAACTCATTTCTTCCTCCTATTTGTGGTTTGGATGCTTTCTGTCTCTTTCAATTAAACAATTTAACTATAGTTCAAAAGTTGCCCTCTCCACTACAGAACCTTCACCTCCAGGCCAAGAACTAGGTCTTCAACAATCTGTGTCTGAAGTGCCTAGGATAGGTGGGCAAAAAATGTGTTCAACTCACTAATGTTTTCTGTATTCACTTTGCAATTATTTGGTACACCAAGTGAATGGTTTATTAGACCTTAAAACTCTTTAATCTGGACAGTACTGAGGACAAAAGCAATCATACAGAAAACAAGGCTCAAATAAAAAGATATCAAGTTCAGCACTTACTTTCATGAAGGTCTCCTATTTAAATACCAGGGGCCATTTGTAGAATATATAATTGCCTTTTAAAATCCATGTCTAACCAATCATTTTTAATAGGTATCCAGATATTCACAGATTTATTTTAGGTATCAGTTACCCTGAGAAGTCACCTGACACATCAATTTCTGTCTTATCTTCTTTTTATATCTTTACTTAAATAAATGAATGTGGGTTTCTATGGTATTCTGTGGAGTTCAGATTTTTGTTTCTTTGTAACTGCTACATAATTATATTGGAAATGTGAAAAACAGTTCAGCAGGAAATCAAATGCTGGCTCAGTATGGGTATTTTTATATCCAGAGATACTCAAATATGAACCAGCAAAGAGATTTGGATACTATGCCTCACACACAAATCTAATGACAAGCTGTATTTAAAAGCCAGCCAAAAAAAAAAAAAAAACGCTTTTTCCTAACCAATTTTTCTTTACAGTGTATTAGGGCTGCTTGTTTGTTTTACTAAACAAAAACAAAGCTTGGACAGAGGGGCTCTAAAAAGTCAGAGTCCTTTAAACATCAAACTCAGTACAATCTAACTGAAAGAACAGATTGATGAAGATTTGGCATTACCATTGTCAAAAACATGTCAAGTGATATATATATGTACACACACCCACACATACATATATTCTGTACATCTACTCAAGTGAGTTACAGCTTTTTATTGAATACTATAGTTTCTTTTTAACCAATAAGAAATAAATTATATAGGTCGAGGAAAGTTTTTCTTTCAAGCAGGTAATTTTTAAGGAAACCTAGACTGAAATTCATATCTATTTGACTGTAGTGTACAAGTTTTTTCCTCCATACTTGTCATCCACACCTCCCTTCTCCAGCCTAATGTTACTCATTCATTGTTAAATTATGGCAACAGGTGTGGAACAGACTTCAGCATCATTCCAGGCTTATTTGAGTGGGCAGCAGGAGCACTCAAACTTCAACACCAGCTCCTCATTTAAACTCTATTTTATTTTAAAATTTCAGAACCCAGAGGTTTCTAAATATCCAAATTCCTCTGGAACAAAGATCACAGATGCAAATGTTAAATTCCTAACTCTCATCTGGACGTCCCCCACCTAACCACTCCATGCAGTTACTTCAGTGGGGACGAAAGCCTACCAGTAATACCTCATTGTGTTCAAAACTCTTTTACAAACTGGATGAAGGAAGGCTGTGGAAAGGTTGGGCCATCTTTTCTGTAATCTGATTTGTTAGTATCACTCACGGTATGTCTTAATAGCAATTGGGTTTTCCTTAGGAGAATTGAGATGCAAAATGTTCAGAAATTAGTCTGAAAAGTGAGACAAAGCTAGGATTAAATCCAATGAGGCTGAGCTCTGGTATTTTTATTAGATGAAATAACTGATGGCATTAACACATGCAGTTATTGTGAAAATTAAACATGCCAAAGAATACGGAAAGGGTTAAAAACCGGCCTAGCACACAGTAAGCTGCGACACTTTTAATTGTAATTATATTTGTCCTTGTTGTCAAGGCTTGCGATCTCCAGCAGAATTTGCTTTTCTTGTTTTCTCATTAGTTTTAACCAGATGCCAATTTCTGTTTATTCAAACTCCATGTCCAATACAGGTTTAGTTTTAGTCTGAATTAAGACTGCAGGGATTATAGCTATGGTTCTCAAGGCATGGTCCCTGGACCTGCAGCATCAGCCTCACATGGAAACTTGTTAGAAATACAAATTCCTGGCCAGCAAGCTATGCTTTAACAAGCCCTCCAGGTGATTCTGACGCACCAAAAAATTTAAGAAACACCTTCCTTTCCTATTCTCTATGTCATAGACTCACTACTCCATTCATAACCTATTCTGCTCCTGAATTTGAATGCTAATATTCTGGGCCCTATATTTTCCTATTTCAATGCATTTGATGGGCCCTTTTAATGTGGAGAATGAGATTATTTCCTTGATCTGGCACTCAAAGGCAAACATAATATCCTTAACTGAATAGGCTTTACTTGAACTTTCTAGCCATATCTACTTCACGTTCCTGATTCCCCTTATCTTCAGAAGATATTCTAAGCTCTTCTTCTCTTGATAAAGCCATTTTCTAATTTTTAAATGCATCTCTTACTGCTACTTCACAATCCTGATGAAAACTCCTACAGAGAATCTTCACAGAGAACACTGTCTATCCCATGTAGTGGAAGAATCTCACCCTACTCCACACTACATACATGATTTTTTTTGTGTGAATGATTTGCTAGAGTTGTAAATGCATGTCTCTAATTTGTTGTCCCCACTTCGCAAAGCTTAAAGGAGCCATGTCTTGTTTTCTAAGTGCTCACCTCTTAATGCACAGTTGGTGCACATGGAAAAGTTACAGAAATAAGCTGAATCCTATCTGTACTGGTATTTGTGTATTGCTTATAAAATTTTAGAGAAATAATACAGATGTGAGAAGATGGGAGTACTATGTTTTTGGCAAGAATTGCTCTGTGAGTTTTGGCTTTGTGGGCCTGTGGCAGTGGTTCCACATCTCTGAGTATGGTTCCTCATCATTCCTCCAAGGATTTCAGTGCGGCTGAAACAGACAGAGCTTCTCAAGAGATCTACACAGTGCCTGGCCCAAAGATGCTGCTCAAAGGATATTAGTTTCGTTTTTCTTAGCTAATTTGAATTCCAGGGTGGATAGAATTGGCAGCCATAAAAGGAGCAGGCATAACTTATTCTTGTGACAAATAGCATAACCTTTGAATCTGGGTGATATGTGAGGTGAGTCCTTGTCCTATAGAGGCTCTAGGGACCAGAAAATATCAGCACTACAAGTAAGTGAGTAGAGTAACTGACACCCTGACAGCCCAAATGAGATGGAAGCCAAGTTATCATTTAAATGTCCATCATCTGGCTAAGGGGCTACCTGACCCAGTACTGAAATGCCAGTTGGGTAGGGGTGGATAAGGATGGAATTGGTGCCTATTTTAGCCCCAGTTTCCAAGCTTTGGATTAGGGATTCCTGGAATCAGAAAACGTGCTGCATTTTCATTCTTTTGGCTTTGCTGCTTTATAACCTGCTTGCACTTGTTCAATACAGATCAGACCAACTGATAAACGGGCTTGTTGGGTAATGAAGTGTGGGCTGGCATTATTCAAGGCTTGCCTCCAGGCTCTCAGAAGGGAAGAAAAATCAAGGTTCCAAGATCAGAAGCCAGACTCCTTAGGGAAACAGACAGGGGACCAGAGGCTCCTCTCTGCCAGCACCTTTCTCATGGTCTCTAACTCCCAAGATTGGTTAATATTCTGTGGGGATCCTTCCCTGTGAACACAGTCAGTGCCCCACAATTTTTCTACAAGGAGAGCACAGTTCTTTCTGCCCTTTCTGTCTCAGCTTCAATCACTCAGGGGAAAAAAAAAAAGAAAAAAAAAGACATAAAGATCCAGAAAGCCATAATGGATATGTACCTATCTGCATGGGATTTTTAACAAAGAGCTGTCTAGGGTATATTAAAAAAAAGATCCTCCCTGCCAATCAATTAATAGTGTCTGTTTGGAGTTAGAAATCATCAGGGTACTCCCTCATTATACTAATTCATTATTTCCTTTCTTCATTCATTCATTCATTTAACCAGTATTTATTAGGAGCCCCAAAGCACTATGGTAGGCCCACAGGATAAAGCAATAATAAAATGTTACATGAGAACAGGGAACTTAACTATTTCTGCCCTTAGGAATTTATTTTCAAAAGCTCAACCAAATACGCATGTGTTATAAGCCTTGAACAGTTATTTAAAAGAAAATAAACACGTACAACAAAGTGAGGACTTATAACAAAGGAACCAGATCCAACCAGGGTATCAGGAGATAATAAATAATAAGTGCTAACACTTACAGTAGCTTGTATGCAGCAGAAGTTGTTCTAAGCATTAAAAATGCATTAATACATAAAATGAGTTAATACAAATCGCTATTTAAGATGAAATTATAAAGAATCTATAGTTAACCAATTGATGGCTGTTAGAAATATTGTGTCCTGATAGTGTGGTGGCCCATGCCTATAACCCCAGCATTTTGGGAGGCCGAAGCAGGTGAACTGCTTGAGGCCAGGAGTTTGAGACCGGCCTGAGCAACACAGGGAGATCCCATCTCTATTTTTAAAGAAATAAATAAACAATAGAATTAAAATGAAGAAAAAATAAATAATAAAAAGAGAAATATTGTGTCCAGTCCTTTCACCAAATAAATAAGGGATTGGAGCAAAGGATTTTGAATATGCATGCATTATCCTGAGAAGAACATTCTGGAAAGAAGGCAGGAGAGTAATTATGTGGAAACTACAAATCAATATCCCTCAGTCCTACATACTGAGATTCAGCATCCCAGTCTGAAGTATATTATTAAAAAGAAAAAATATGGCCATATTATTTCTAACTCCTCTCATCAAGAAATGACACTTCTCTAGCCCTTCTATCCACTCTTGATCATGTGGCTTGTTTTGGTCAATGAACTATTATCAAACTGGATGCAAATAAAGGCTTGTAAAGTGCTTGCTCACCGGGGCTTCCTGTTGCTTTGCTGCATCTTGTAACATTGAGAACATAATTAAAAATCTAAGCTAGCCTGCTAGAGGATGAGAGACAAGCTGTGTCTGCTAAAGCACCCCGGACTAAACAGCCCACCATATATACATGTGAGGCCAAGATTGACTTGGCCCATATAAGCCATCAGCTTATATATATGGTCCCATATAAGCCATCAGCTGACCAGAAAGAGTACCAAAACCAGTTCAAACCAAAAGAACTGCCCAGCTGCTCCACAGAACCAGAAGAAAACATTATGTTAAGCCACCAAATTGTGTCACGATGTAATATGTAGCAAAAGTGAATTAATACATATTAACATCTCCATATGACTATTTCAGCCTTCTTTCTCTCTAAGCCCAAGTGGTTTGAATAAAGGAAGAAAATGAATGACAAATACAATCCTTTAGATATAGGACTGAGATGATAGGGAATGTAAGAGTTGGCAAGCACCAGGTTTCATCTGGAAGAGGATAGAGAGGAAGATAGAAAAGGAAAGGCAGGGGGATGAAAGAGAAAATACAAAGAATATTATCAAGTCCTTACCATAAGTTAGGCTCTGTTTACGCACTTTACATGTGTTATCTCATTTAACTCCCATAACAAACTTCAAATATAGCTGTTGAGACCTAAAGAGATTGCATAACTTATTTAAGTCACAAATTTAACATATGTTAGGCCCAATGTTTTCACTGGGGCAATTTGACTTCATAGCTTATGTCCTTAACTAATAACCTCTACTATAACTCAAGAGCTTAACTAATAACCTCTATTGTTATAAAAAAAATTGTTAGAATAACTTGCCTATGACTTTGCTTTTGGATGAAGAAGGAGCTTTTAAAGTTGCCAACCTGGCCGGGATACTTGGGACTGACAGAGGAAAGAAGATGCTCCTATTAATATACATAATTGAGGAAAATTATGTCCCTCAAATAATCCCAAAGTGATATGTTCCTGAACAAACAATTTGAGAGATTCTCTGGATTAGGTTGGGTCGTTTTGCTTGATGACAAACATGGTCACTTTTTGGCAAATTCTTTTTAATTATACAATAATGATAGAATTGAGTTTATATTATGATTAATACTATAAAATTGATATTAGCATTGACATTATTATCAAGTTTACCTTAAGTTAGGCAAGATTATAGCTCTTAAATATATTTATTCTTCATCACACATCTCTAAAGGTGCACCAACACATTCCCCATTGTACTAGGCTTAATACTTCAATGATGAAATAATCTGTACACCAAACCCCCAGGACACAAGTTTACTTAAGTTACAAACATGCACATGCACCCCTGAACTTAAAATAAAAATTTAAAAAAACACATTATCAATTTTATAGATACCAAAACTAAGCCACCACAGAGAGAAGTTGAGTAACTTAACAAAAGAGTGAGCATGGATAAATGAAAAAGCAATGATTCCAACCTAGCAAACAGATTTATGAGCCTGGATACTTAACCACTATCTTATTCCCTTCAACTGCTGGACTGATAACTTTATTTTCTCCTCCCAGTCCTAATGACTTCTCCATCCCTAAAGAAAACCAAAGCCTGAGGGGTAAATCAACCCAATACTATCCTACCTTTAAAATCTGTTCAGATATCTAGGGTCTTCCTTACTTCCTTTAATATGGTACTACAAACCTGGAGATAACCATTTGCTATGAGCTACCAGTTAGCAGCAACTCGCACCTGAAAAGCTAGCATTCATGTTTTCTGCTTACCTTCTTTCTATATTTTATCTATAGTTGTCTACAGTAAGAGTTATTGTTACGGCTTTGGAGAGGGTGGTTTATAAAGAGTGACAAGGGCAAGACGTAGGTATAGGTGCGTCTTATCTACTCTTATTTTTGAGCTTAGGACTGGGAGGCTATTAATCACAGTGACATCCTAAAGGAATGCCTGGCTAAAATCTATTCCTCCATTCTCAATCCACGTGTTCTTTCTTAGACTGGAAAGAACAAGGGCAGGAAAGATGAAAGGAAGAGGTGGTGGGAGAAAATTAGTACAATGGTTGCAGAACAAAGTAAAAATCAGGGAGAAATTCCCAAGTCAAGTCTACTGCTACCTACGTCGCAGGGGTAGCCAGAGAGTCAGAAGGATTAGAATAAAACTGACATGGGCTATGCGCAGAATTACATCCATTTTGGGCCTGCATCACTTATCTCCTTGGACTTGGAAGGACATGGACCCCAATTCTTCCCTGTAGGAAATCATGCTTTGGATGCTGATTCCCTCCCCAGGAATCTGTAGCTTCCCTTTCACTTTCCATATTTTAGTTTTCACTTTCCTTCACTGTATTTCTCTTTGCTAAGAACATTGATCTCCAGCTTAGAGCACCTGCATGCCTATCTAAAGTGGGGGATCTAGATAGGAACTTGCCACATGACTATATTCCCAGACAGGCTTATCAGTCTTACGGCTGCAACCTGTGTGATTTTGGGGAGCCCCTTAACCACCTCTGTACCTGAATTTCACTGCCCACTTTAGGCTTTTATCATCTCTTCTCTTCCATGGGTGTTATCTAACTCAATAATAGCTTCTCTCCCACTATCTCCCCTTCACCCTGCACAAGGGAATGGCTATCGATCTTTATGGAGCTCTTGCTCTATGTCATAGGCAACAGAGACAGATGGATATATATGAAGCACAATCTTGATATAAAATCTAAAGTCTTTAGTAAGCATGTGCCTGCTTCATTATGAGGGCCGTTGCTTAGCCATTGATCAATCTACCATGCCTCAACCAAGGGCAAGAAGAAGGTCAATGAACAAACATTGGCTATGCAATGCAGAAACATAACTGCACCTAGAAGTAACACACAGGCCATAATTACCAACTATTTTGTTGTGGGAAGGGGAAGGGTAACAGACAAAAAATTAAATAAATAATTTTAAATGAAGCTGTGATTCAAAGCCCCCGTTAAGGGCCATATTAACCAGAAGAACATACAGTATGTCTCCATCATTTTCTTAAGATTGTTGGTAAATTATTTGCTAAAAGATGTAGTACTATCATTTTTATTTCCATTCTCACTATACCCACAAGTTTAAAGAGTAATCATTTCCATTCACAGATGAGGAAACTGAGAGTAAAAGAGAAATAATGTACCCAAGTTTACATGACCAAAATGTGGCAAGGACTCCAACTCCATCCAACTCCAGAACCCAAGATTCCTCTAAACAATAAACTGCCTATAAAGATATATTTTTTTCTAAGTATATCTTAGAAAATTGCTGGATAAAGCAATTATTCTGGCAACTGGGCCCCATGCCAGGAAAAAACAATCCTTAAGTGCAATAAAACTAGTGTTTTCCCTGGGAGATTTAACCATCATTAGCGAAAAGCTTCATTTGCAATAATGTGTGCAGCCCGTTGTAGTGGGCCAGAGCAATGCATTATCACTAACTCAAAGAGATTAATTTAATGGGCAATTATATGCTTCCTGCTTTGAAATACTTTCAGGTAACCAATAGTCATGTACTTTCTGCAAATGCCATGCCAATTGCCTGCTCCCAGGTACAGAGTGTCAGAGAGTTTTGAAACTTTCTATTCCACACCATCACGTTCTCTGCGAAGGACACTTTAAAATGAGCATTCAGTGCATCTAAAACGCCCCTGCAGAGACTCTATTCTAAGCAAATTGATTCCCACATTCTCAGTATTCTTTATTGTCCTATGGCTATAATCAGCATGGGAAAATTTTAAAAAAAAAGAACAAACAAACCAATAATGTCTCATCTTTCTTTGCCTCCCTTTGCAGTATTGTCAAATTTTAATGTTCGTTTATTTGCGTGTGTGTGTGTGTGTGTGTGTGTGTGTGTGCGTGGTGAGGGAAACAAGGAAGAAGCTGTGAGAAGTAAATTCCTGAAACTCTCCCTTGAGATTCTAATTCAATAGGTCTCAAATGAAGTCTGGACTATTCCTTGTTTGTTTGTTTTAGACAATTTTCTAGGCAATTCTAATCAATGGTCTGCTTTGAAAAACAGCCTTCTAAAATGTACTATGCTGTGTTCTCTATTCTATGTTCTTCAGTTTCCTAATCTATAAAATGGGATTAGGATTCTGGTTTTAAAAGTTCCAAAGTTCTGCTATGTTTATTAGGCAATATTCTTACTCTCCATAATAAAATGCATGCTTTTTCATTCCCTCACCTCACCCTTGTCCTTGCCCTAGCCTTCTCCTTTGCACAGAAAAACGGTTTCATTCACTTGATTCAAGAAATGATGTAGCAGTATCAGAAGCTCAAATTGGGCAAGAAGATAAAGAGGAAAGAAGATTGAAGTGAGGTTTCTGTGGAAGGTGTTTAAGGACATATATTCTGCAGTTAAACAAAGATCTGATCCTGTACCTCCACTCTCATCCTTGCCCTCTATGAAATTTTGACAAGTTACTTAACATGTATCTGAGTTTCTTTGCCTGGAAAATGCTTATAATAATAGTAGTCACTTTTCAGCAAATGTTATGAGAATTAAAAGCATCGAAGGGCTTTTTTCAGTTTTTCTCATTGTTTTCATTATTCAGCTAAATTTACCTTAAATCTTCATCATCATGGTAAATAGCAGCCATGCACTGTAGTTTCAGGCAATCGGGTTGCTACTAGCAGAGATATACTATACAAGCCTAATCTCTTGTTAGCACATGGACATCTACCTGCCAGCTCATGTGATAAGATGTGCCAGTTGATCAGGATGACATGTTAGATCCACTACCACTGAAATACTTGGGTAATAAACACAGTGAAGCATCTCAGCCTCGGTTAAGTGAATCTGACACAAGAGGATAAAGAATGACATCTCCATTCTCATTAAGAGATAACAGATGGACTTCGCTAAAATCCACTTTTTAGCCTAATTTCATTTGTTTAAATCTTTTATCTGATGAGATAGCATTCTGAGAGTCATTTTAAATTGTTCTCCCTGGAATGACTTTTTCTTTATCATTATTAGAACCTCCCCCTATGGGGTTCTGTTATTCTGAATGGTTTTAAATATTCATCTCAGACAAATTCTGTAAATCTCCTTTTAATTTTTTTCCCCAAGACATGGTCTGTGGCTTTGGAAGATAAACATCATGTGATGGGCTAAATAATCAAATCAAGTCAAAACAAGTTTCTAAGCTATGTTCATAGTAATTTCAATTTTTAAAATTTCTCTGTGATCTTATGATTTCCACTTCCCTTTATGATTAAGAAAATAGATGGTTTAATCGTACACTTAAAGTTCTCAAATTTATGCCACCCCAGCTAGTATTTTACAGTTAAAATTTAAAGCTCTCTTTTGTATTCTCATCCTTGTTTGTTCTAAGAAATAAATCTGCAAAAATTCAAACAAAGACAGGTTTTTAAGTTTGCAGTCTAATATTTCTTAAGATGTTTGACATGAATTCAGCTTGTTTCTTGGCCAAAATGCACCTGTGCAGTTTGTTTAGTTTTCAATCTCTGACAAAAAAAAAAAAAAGTGAGACAGTTCCCATCAACTCCCATTCATTGATTTGAATGGAATCAATGTATGATTGGGCACATATTTTAAATTCTCTATGGTTCATGAGCAAGCTGAGGCTCAGCATATGAGTGCAGGTACAATGTGTTCATTCTCCATATGAAGCCAGCTATAAACCTGAATCTGGGACATGACTGAACCATTTCCCTAAAAACATTCAGAAAATTTTATCTGGTCTACTTTTGATATTTTCAGTAATTTGGTTATATTGTGTTTATAATAATAATATTAATACCACTTAAAAATCTTAACTAGTTATTTTACTAAAATACATAAAGTCTTGATTTTTCATATGTATTTTGAAGTAATTTTTAATATCATCATATCCTCATTGAAGGAGGTCAGTAGTTGCATTTATTTTCACACCATCAGAGTGGAATTGCTTGAATTCTCAACATTCATCGTCTTCTTCCTTACCTCTGCGCCTTTCTTTATGGATATATCAACAGGTTCCAATTTACCCTTTGATATACAGGTACTCCCAGGTGCCACTGGAAAGAAAACTCCAAGAGGAGCAGGATTTATGCCTACTTTACTCCCTGCTATATCCTCAGTCACTAGATGAGTGCTTAGCAATAGTAAAGACTTAATAAATAATTATTGAATGAATGAGCAAATGAACATCTTCCCTGACTGAGCTTGGTAGCCTTGTCACCCTGCAGCTAACAGCTCAATGCCCTGGAGCAGCTATTTTTGTATCTGTTTTTCTTACTTGTGTGGGATTTCTCAAAAATGAGTCTTTTGTTTCTGGATTGTCCTGAAATATTTCTTAAGCCAAACTCTGTGTATTCATTGCTTTGAGTACATTTTGCTGATAACTCATAAACCTTGATGGATATTTAAGTAAAGGAATCTATCTTATTTTAGAAAGGTGGCATGGGCCTTGGTTGTGGATCATGTTTGTAATCCCAGCAGGAGGATCAGTGGAGGTGAGGAGTTCAAGACTAGCCTGGGCAACATGGTGAGACCCTGTTTCTAAAACAAAAACAAAAACAAAAACAAAAACAAAAACAAAAAAAACTACAATTAGCCAGGCATGATGGCTTGTGCCTGTAGGCCCAGATGCTAGGGAGTCTAAAGCAGGAGGATCACTTGAGCCCAGGGTGGAGTGAGCTATGATATAGTGCCTGGGCAAAAGAGAGAGATCTATCTCAAAGGTAACATGAATTAAATTTAACTCTACTAGATTGTTTTCAGTATATGTGAAAATTCTTTATAAAGTAATTATTGACTATCCACATTAAAGAAGACTGGGTTTTTTTGAGCTTTTTATAAAGCCTTAAGTCATCTAAATAGATACAGCTTTTCTGAGAGGCTTAAGGTGATAATCAGGCTTCAACATGGTAAATTACTAAAAAAATTATGTCTACATCTTTCTAAATGAGGTTAACACTTCTAACAAACCAAAATCACCAAATGGCATGCTTTATTTGCTTCTTCTCTTCATGTTACAAGGAGAAACTGCTGTGATGGTAAGACACTAGGGAAGAAAATAGTACTCCTAAGGCAGGGGAAACAGCAAAGCTTCCAAAGCTCTGTTTCTATCCAGAGCCAGAGTTTGGTAGTGTTGAAACTACATATCAACTTGACTGCATGTTCTCTGCCTGCACTCAAGGCTGCTATAAGAAACAAACATTCTTCACTCTTGAATCTTCACTCTTTCACACAAGCGTTCTTTTTATAAGGCTTGGTAGAGGACATTTTCCTCACATCACAAAACCAGAAAAAACATTGTTTCTCCTGAACACCTGGATTACTCTTTTTTAAATACAAACAAAGTAATCATTTTTCACAGAGATATTTCCCCTGTTTTCACATTAGCTGCCAGACAGTGAGTGAATTTTAGGGCATATTTCCTATAATTATCATCTATATTTCTCTATATGGTATGTGTGCCCATGAATCTTTCTTAACATTGATTTTTATTTTCTTATTCAAATTCCCTTTACCCCAACTCTCTTGGAATTTATTGTCTCCTTTGAATTTGTGCACAACTTCAAAGTCCTTTATAGAAAGAAGCTATTCAGATAATAAGCAACATGTTTTTTGCTAGGAGATAAAATGGACATCCTCTCCCTTTTCCATTTTTTGTATAATAAAAGTTGATAAAGTAGATGTAAGCTCTTAAAGACAGCTTGGCACCAAATTTCACCATATAGCTATTGTTTAGAGACTCCATCATAGTTTTATCAAGTGCAAAGAAGAAAAAAAAAGTCAATAAAAAGATTAACAAGTTATTTTAACAACCCTAGACTCTCCTCCCCCATAATAAAATAGCTCAAATGTTTTCACAAAATGTATGAAAAAAATTACATTGAATTGATATTGATATAATTTTAAACAGCCCATGATTACTGTGTAAAATACATTAGACTCTAAAAAAAACAAAAAATTATCTATAATCTCTCCTACCCAAAATAATACATATTGATAAAGCTTCCGTCTATATTTTCCACATGTATGTGTGCATGTGTATGATTTAAATATGTTTCTATATTGTATGTACCATACTATATGTATATGTGTGTCCAATTATTTAAATTATAGTGTACAGTTCTTGAATTTTTTTAACCTACTGTTTTATACTAAATCTTTTCCTCTTACTTTAAAATGCACAGTACTGTTTTTAATGGCTGAATAATGGATATAAGAATGTTTCCTTCTCACATATCCTGAAACATTTCAGTAATTTACCACAGTGTAAGTTATTCTGTGTTGAGATGATACATTCAAAGGCTCCTTGGGAACAATCAAATAAGTTCCAATGCCAAGGTGCCTAACAGAAACAGGGGCTGCTGATCACGTTATTAATAAGCATAAATTGAACTCAGTCACACAAGGAAGAAATGAACAAATCCAGGCACTTACTAATTTCAGTAGCAATGATTGTTATGTTGTGCCATACACTTAATTCTCTGTCAAGTGGTGTTGCCAGCGTTATCTTCCCATCGTCTGCATTAATGTTGAACTGCCTCTCCAGGTCAGTGTGCCGGTCGATGGAAAACCTACAAAACAGACACATCTGTAATCTACTTCAATGTTTATATGATCCATACATTCCACAGCAGACCTTTAGTAATCCTCGGAGAGCCATATTTGTGAAATCAAATGAATTGGGAAACTCAGTGGCATCATAATTTATAAAACAAAATGACTGAATGAGGCACGAGAAACTTAGTAATTATTGTCCAAGGAGCAATTAGCTACATATGCAACATGTAGGTCATAAACTGCCATCAGTTTCAATAGATAGCATCTTCAAAAATGGATGCTGATGAAGAGTTAATTGGACAATCCATCACATTTATTGGACAGCTTATGATAATTAGCAGTTGCCACAAAATATCATATAAAACAATGAATTCAAGCCCAAAGCGGGATGGCACTAGGCAGCATGTTACGTATGTCCATTCAAATAAAACATGTATTTTGTTAAACTTTCATTTGACTGTACTGCATTTATGGGATTTCATTTTGTTGTTGGTGGTGGTCGTTTGTTTTGTTTTATTTCCTTTTTAAGTAAAGTGTGTATTTAGGTTTTCTATTAGTCTCAGTCCATAGAAATTGGATAGTTGTTGATTCTATGGTTGTTTTTAAATAGTTGTTTATTCTATAGTTAATGTTTTTTAAAAGTTAGAATCGATATTTTAACATATTTAAACACTACAGTCTACTAAATTAAGAATTTCAAAGGGACATATTAGTAGTTATTTTATCAAGCAAACTCGTTCAGATAAGAAAATACGTGAGATGTGTGGTGTCTAGAGCAAACTGCTTCTCAGGACCACTAAGTATCAGGGTAGTATCAAGACAAAGAAAAGAAATTATTCTCATGACATTTATTAATATCTTTTTTATACACCAAGATTCATTTCCTGGCTATGGAATGCTGGACCCAATAATCTTTAAGTTTTAAAGACTACAAGGTGGACTATTGGCCCGCAAGTAAGCAGTGATGCACTAAAACAGGATAGGATGGACGCCCAAAGAAGGATATATGCAATTGCATTTCAGGAAGAAAGACTGAAGAAGGCCTTCATGATTGAGGTGATGGCTTAGGAAGTGCACACGAAATCTCTCTATTCATTGATACTCAATAAACTCAAAGCTGAAGCATGGTCCATGCCAGTTAGTACTGAGTGCATTTATTATACATGTTCTTGGTAGATACTTATTATATGACAAAGAATAAGACTATGCCATTATAAAAAAATAAATTCTCCATAATCCTCCCACTATAACTTTGCACTGTTAATATTTTAGTAGAGCTCATTGAAAACATTATGTATGTATGTATATGAATGTGCATCTACCAATTTGTACCTATACCTACTTATGAAGATAGCTAGATAAATAACTATACAGCAAGTTACTAGTTAGATAGCTAGATAGGTATAGATAGATATATTAATGGATTTTTCCTTCTCGTTTTAGCTATTTCTTTTTCATTAGAGAAGGTATGCATATCATTTATACTAGATTCAAAAGTCATTGTAAAAAGAACTTCTTGTTAAATCCTGCCACCAAAGATAAGCATAATTAAAATATTTGGAATAATAGTTAAAATGACTTAATTTCTCAATTGTTTATTGAGAAATCATTTGAAAAAATATATTATAAAATGAAATAATAACTGCCCATTTAGTAATGACTTCACTACAAATAAAAACTAAGACACTGACTTGTCCCTGTACACTAGGCATTTACAAATCACTCCCATCCCCAATCCCCAGGATAATTGAAGAAATTCAGAGAGAATTTAAGAACTGAGAGACAGGTAAGTTAACAGTGCTCTCAACAAATCCTGAACATGAGGATGTGTTTATTGCAAAGTGTTTAAATGTGTTGTATTATGGAAAGAAGACCAAAAGCCATTTTCCTGGGGAATAATGATGGCTGATTCAACCAATGATATTCCAAGTTTAACTGTAAAATAACTAAACAGACATGTGTTTTGCTTCAGATATCATGTGTACTCTGACTCTTAAAAGAGCTAAAAAATGTCCAGAGGATTAATTATCACTTTCTGCATTATATTCATAAATAACTTTGCAGGCATTTCTGGTTCTAGTAATTTTATTATCTCACTGCTGATATTTCACACATCCATGCGTCAACCAATTTCCCAGAGGCCACAGTAAACAAGAATCAGTCTAATCACTGATACTCATGAATCCCAAATCAGAAACACATTCCATGGCTATTTGGTTGCTGTCCAGTAATTGCCTAGAATTTCTAGCCCCAAAGAAGCATGGGGAGCAAAAACGGGGCATTTGGAAGTTGGCATTTAAAAAATGTTGTTGTTTGTGAATCCCTTATTCAAATATGCATCATGCAGAACTCAAATTTAGAGCAAATTATATCTCTATTACTTATGTATTGCTGTTTCTAGGATAATTAGTAAATTCACTGAGCCTCAATTTATTTGCTGGTGAAATAGGAATTATTTATATCCCAGGAACAGTTGTGAAGACTAAAAACAAAGCTTAAATCAATCTCTGGCACTAAGTATGTACTAAAAATAGGCTCATCATCATCATCGTCATCTTCATCTCTCATTAAATGAGATATTAATAAACTTCCCTATTTAGAAAGTAGTGAAGAATGCCCTTCCTTGGGAATTTATAAATGGCAGAAAACTTTAAAAAAATGTGTGTTATTTAACTCCCATAACTCTAACAAAGGCAGAGATATTTTTCTCATTTTTTAAAGTTCCAGATCATGACAGACTTTATGGGGTGAGTCATAGGAATTTATAAAATAGTCTATAAATACAGCCCTTTAGTGAGATCAGAGGTAGGAATGTCATAATATTACCAGATTACACAATAGAAGGAACTTGATGGGAAAGAAATGACTTAGTTTAAAATTCACTTTAAAGTCTACCTCAACTATTTTGGAAAACTCCTGCTGCTTCTGTAGAAATTTCACACATTTTATTGCCTAGTAGACTTTATGATAACAGCTCCCAAGAATGACTAAACAGCACAAAAATTCTGACTCAACGTTTTGGTCAACAAGCATGCATGAAACACCAAATTTGTACCAAGCGCAGTGCTAGATTCCTTTTCCTTTTCCCACCCTTCTTTTCTTGGTTTCTTATATAATGAATAACAGAAAAATAAAACTCTTAGAGACTAGGACATTTTAGGTAACACAACTGTTAAACAGCGGAACCAGAATGAATACTCACTTCTGAGTCATTATGAAGTTCATGCATAAACCAAACACATAAAGGGCTTATCTTATTCATGCATAAAATGGGGATAGTAATAGTCCCTGGCTAACAAGATTGCTGTGAAGATCACATGAGATGATAGGTGTGGCACACTTCACCAACACGTGTGTGCTGACCGCTGTGTATAACACAGTGTGAAGGGCCCTCATATCATTTGTATCATGGTGACATCCTTGAATGCCTACACATGTACTCAATTTTCTGAACCCCAAACTGGGACACAACATTCTATGATTTGAATGTTTGTGTGATTCCCAAAATACATATGTTGAAATCCTAACTCCCAAGGTGAT
Organism: Gorilla gorilla gorilla; assembly: GCF_029281585.2. NCBI lineage: Eukaryota > Metazoa > Chordata > Mammalia > Primates > Hominidae > Gorilla > Gorilla gorilla. The sequence continues at coordinate 90,894,489 of NC_073242.2, forward strand.
CGTATTAGAAGGTGGGGCTTTCAGGAGGTGATTAGGATGTGAAGCCCTCACAAATGAAATTAGTTCCCTTATAAAAAAGACCCCAGGGATCTAACAAGCCCCCTTCCTCCATTGTGAGGACACAGTGAGAAGTTGATTGTCTGCAACCCAGAAGAGGGCCCTTACCAGAATCCGATCACACTGGCATGCTAATCTTGGACTTCCCAACTTTCAGAATTTCAATTAATTCATTTCTTTTTTTTTAACTTTAAGTTCAGAGTTACATGTGCAGGATGTGCAGGTTTATTACATAGGTAAATGTGTGTCATGCGGATTCGTTGCACAGATTATTTCATCACCCAGGTCTTAAGCCTAGTATCCATTAGTTATTTTTTCTGATCCTCTCCCTCCTCCCTCCCTCTACCCTCTAGCAGGCCCCAGTGTTCCCCTTTATGTGTCCATATGTCTCATCATTTAGTTCCCTCTTATAAGTGAGTATATGTGGTATTTGGATTTATGTTCCTGAATTAGTTTGCTAATGATAATGGCCTCCAGCTCCATCCATGTCCCTGCAAAGGACATGATCTCATTCTTTTTTCTGGCTGCATAGTATTCCATGGTATATGTGTGCCACATTTTCCTTATCCAGTCTATTGTTGATGGGCATTTCAGTTGGTTCCATGTCTTTGGTATTGTGAATAGTGCTGCAATTAACCTATGCATGCCTGTGTCTTTATAACGGAATGATTTATATTCCTTTGGGTATATACCCAGTAATGGAATTGTTGGGTCAAATGATATTTCTGTCTCTAGGTAACTGAGGAATCACCACACTGCCTTCCACGATGGTTGAACTAATTCATATTCCCACTAACAGAAGAAATTAATTTCTATATGGTTTATAAGCCATCCAGTCTATTTTGTATTTTGCATTTCGTATAGAAGCCCAAATGGACTACAAAACAGAATATAACAAGTGATTATTTTTCTCATTTTGGAATATACTGATTTGAACATATCTTAGACACCTAAATATTAAAATGCAATATCTAAGTAAACATGATTTATTGAATAAGATGGTAAGAATTTAGACCTTCCCTGAAAACCAGAGAATAAAAGCTTCCATCTCCCAAGTTCTTTACAGGCCTATGAATAAACTTTAAATCCACCTTCATTTTCTCACAAACTCTGCTCTGCTGCTTGAAGACATGACCTGGATTTCTGTGTGTTTCTTTAGGCTGCCAGGAGAGTCTTAGTCCATAGGCCGCTCATATACTCATAATCTCCTCACAAAAAACACAGGTCCACAGTCTGTTATCCTGAGTTCTCATCTTAGTCTCATTATTGGCATATATGTGATTTAGTTATGTTATTACTGTTCCCTGATCTGTAAAATGGGGATTATAACATGATTTATGAACTTTAAATGAGGTAATGCTTATAAAATACTTATTAAGGGTCTGACACCAAAACAAAAGCTCTGTAAACATGTATTTTAAAAGCTTTAGTGTTAGCATTATTTATAAGGGAAAGACTAAGATTTCTATTGATGATTCCCTGACTTTTTCTAAGGTCCAAGGTAGTTTTCCTTTCACTCTTTACTTCTCTGTCCTTAAAGAAGTTCATCTGGGTCTTAATGTTAGTGTCCTGCGTGTACACAGGAAAATAGAGGAATTTGGTTTAAGTGATGAAAGATGAAGCTGGGAAGGGAGAATAAATAGGAACCAATCTCTGCATTTCTGGTACCAGTATTTTTTTTCCACCCACTTTTCTAACCAAAATCTCTGTCCTTGAACTGATCATTGAAGATTCAAAGGTTTATTAGGTTGATTTTTGTATTCATATTGAGTAGTTTATAAGCCTTTAATCTTAGTTATAAGATTAATCACAAAATCAGAAAGGATGCCATTTTTGGAATGCTCTCAGCAAATGCTGTCCTAATCACCCTCCTCCCCACCCCCATACCACAGCTATGCCAACCCCATCTCTAGCTGCAAAGATTCAGTTTGCTTTTTTCTGGTCCTCACAGCTGCCACCATACACTCCACCATTTTAATTCCTCCCCTCTCTTCCTACTCATTTCACTGTGTGATAAAACTGTAGCATCAATAAAGGACAACACTTCATTACAAAACTCTGATATAGGCCCTTTCTTTAAGCCAAATCACAGCAAATACTTAAAAAAAAAAGAGTGGGTTAAAAATAACAACTCTGGGGTAATGACTTAAATTTCAGAATTCAAAGTATCTGTATCATGTAATTTCTCAGGCATCATGATTTGAGGTAGAAATCTCAGAAGTAGACCCTCAAGCCACTTTGTTTTCCTGTGATTCTCAGCATCCTTCTGAGCGGCACCACATAAAATAGAATAAAAACAACCTGAGGAGCCAGAGAGTCTTCAGTGGAATCTCACCTGGGGGAATAACATTGAAACTCTCAGGTTGGTGCAAAAGTAATTATGGTTTTTGCCATCTCTTAATCTCAGATGTTCATCTATAAATAGGAGAAAATGTCTACTTCACAAGGATTGCTTTGCAGTAAATGAGTTGATAAATGATTCACATTTAGATACAAAAATAAATAAATATAAATGATGAGCCAATTCTTTAATCTGTAAGAGTTCTCTTAAAGCCCAAATTGACTGTGGAGATGAATATCCAAAAATGAAAAGAAATAAATAAGAACTACTAGTCACATGTTTTAGTAGCTTCGGGAAAGACAGAATTCTTTATGTGACACTCAAAAAGTATTTCCAAACTCTTCGTGGTGTTTGTCTATACCAGGGTTTACTATTTTCAAAATATCTCTTACTATAGGTATCTCCATAGAGCATAGACGTCAAGCAAAGAGATGAGAAGCTATATCATGTTTCCTTGCTCACATCTTACCTACAGGAGCCTTTTATACCTGGCCCTAGAGTTTGCTGATTGACCCTTTCTTAAGAATTTTCTCTCCTATTTCTGTATAAACATTTGCCTGACCTTTGCTCTTTAAGCACAAGGAAAGAATGTTTGATTCATATAGCATCACATAGATTGTGAAGTTACTCAAAAAAGGCTTGCTGGAAGGATGTGTGAACATTTATTAAGCATGGAATATTATTTTGTGTGAAACATAGTACTAAAAATATGAGGAAAGGGAATAGATGGAAGAGAAAAAGAGAAATAAAAAAGGGAATAGATAAGAGAGAAAAAGAGAAAGAAAAAAATTAATTTGGATCCTACTTTTCACATTGAAAAGGCTAATGAGTTTTATTTTAGGTTAAAAAAATCTAGTATTTTTATCTTTAGAATTGAAGTTTCTGTTCTAATTTCTTGAGAATTGTGCATGTATTGGATTTGCTGCTCATCTGCAGAATTATTTGAAATGCTTTAGACAGAAGAGCTAGTTTTGAGAAGAATAGCATGCTCATTGGAGAGTCATCTTCCTGCCACAGTAAGAAGAAACTTCTCATTAACACAATGGGAAGTGGCATGTGAGAAAATGGGCTCCTTGGGTCACGTTAATATCAATTCTAATGATGGAAGTTTTAGAAATAGACAGTCCCTTTCTACTGCAATAGATATAGTTTAGAAACTGCATTGTCCTTGATAACTAATATTCACAAGAGCCTTATTTAAACTTTCTCATTTTTAATCCAACAAGTATCCTGATTGGCTCCTAATACCACCATTCCTCTAATCTACAGTAGTATTTCTTGGAAGTAAATGCTAAGGAACTGATCCTTTTACTTTGCAGAATTAAGGATACAAATTCAAGAAAATTCCTAATGGCTCAGCACCTTGTTCAAAGACAATAATTTAATACACAGCACACTAACCACAGACACAAGCCGATGTCACCAGTTCATTCAATTCAGAGTAGCTTGGAGAGATCAAAAGTAAATTTAAGAAAATACACTGGTGTAGTGGTTGAGAATAGGTCAGAATGGCCAACTGAATATTATTGCATTGGGGAAATAACATACTTCTGCATTGCTGCTACTGTTGATATTAAATAGAAACTTTCACCAGAGTAATATGTTTCCTCAATTAACACAGCCCAGCTGCATACATTTCATACTGACATTTGGCACAAAAATTCCACCTCTTTGTGTGTGTGTGTGTGTGTGTGTGTGTGTGGACTTACATTAGATTTTTTGTTGCTAACATATATTTATTTAAAGCATCTCCTACCTCCTTTCCCTCAACCCATACCCAATGCTACATATCCACACAAAGCCTCCATCTTCTACTCTATTTTGTTTTTTTGTAATAAAGAACATCAATCTGTGACAATATACATGCAGAACACTTTCAAGATTTTCAGAACAAAGTTTTGAATGTCGTGGATCTTTCATTTTTACTCCCTGTGACTCCAGTACAACACGAACAAACTGCAATTAAGTCTGGATTGTACACAGCAGCCATACAGGTTACCATAACAGATAAATGAATAATAGGTGAAAAAAGTTATTCTGAACTGCATTCTTCCTACTGCAATTTGTGCGAAACAGCTGATGATTTTTCCAGGAACTAACTCTTTTATTCATAACTTCTGTGCTATGCCAATTTATATATCAGCACTTCAATTACCTCATCTAAAAAATGAGAACAACAGGATTGCCTTAAAAGGTTAAGGTATGCCCCAAATGAGAGTATGCAATCAAGATTTTCTTGTACTTTAAAACATGGCATCACGGTGAGTGTTTATCATTACTTGTAGATGACACTGCCAAATATCCAGATTTTTTTAAAACAACAACAAACATATTTGAAAGATTCTGGTGTGAGGGCTCTACATGGAAAAAGCCAAAATTTTGTGATATTTCTATTTGCTATTTGCACCAATAGGGTGAAGCAAATTCACTCAACACAATCAATGTATCTTTACATTATTTAGGGTAAATATAGAACTCTCAGATTCCAAATCTATGTCAATTCATTTCAGGTCTCATTTCTTCAGTGCGTTTGTGTTGTTTTATAGTTTGTTCCACAAACACTTTTAGAAAATAACATAATAAAACCATAATCACATGTATAATTTTATGTAACACTGGAACAAAAAAAAAGAAAATGCTCCAGAGTAAATCCCACATTCAGTTTGACTCGTGATCAATTCTTCAATGTTTACATAATACTTTTGAAAAATTTGAACTTTTTTTCCCTGGAGCCAGGAAAATAATAGGGCGTTATGAGAATTCTAAATGTGATGATGTGGTAACAAAAAATGTAAAAATGAAATGCAGTTTTACACACTGTGAAAGGATTACATTGCAAATTTGATTTTTTATTTAATGTCAACAAAGTTTTAGTGACTGCCCCTTAGTGCCGAGTATCATAAAACTATCATGCTTGTATGTGTGCATAATATTAAGAGGAGTGACATGATATAAACTCAGGAGTGATATGATCTAAACCACAGCTGAATTGCATAGAACTTTATATGGTAGCAGAAATATGCTCTGTGTTATCCAGTATGGTAACCACTAACTGTATGTGGCTATTTCACCCTAGCTATCTAGCTAGTGTAACTGAGAAATTGAAATTTTTACTTTATTTAATTTAAATTAATTTTCTGTAACTTCAATGAGCTGTATTTGGCTCTCACAAGGTCTCCCTCTGTCACCTAGGCTGGAGTTCAGTGGCGCGATCCCAGCTCACTGCCACCTTCACTTCCCCGGATCAAGTGATCGTCTTGCCTCAGCCTCCCGGGTAGCTGAGATTACAGGTATGCACCACCACGCCCGGCTATTTCTTTGTATGTTTTATAGATAGGGGGTTTCACCATGTTGCCTAGGCTGGTGGTCTCTCAACCTTAAAATTAGAGATGGATTTATATTCAGATGATGTGCTTATTTATACACTATAATAATAGGATAAACACACCATTCCAGTGTTCTGCCAGATGTAATTCATTCTGGGGACAAAAATATTTTTTACCAAAAATGCTCATTCCTAAACGCAATGTCTACCCACACGGTCTCACCCGGTCTTGTACAATTAAACAAATGCAAAATGCAAGATCATGTATTTGATGTCCAATAAATGTTAGCCAGAAATGTGTCCTCTTTTGCCATTAAACAGACAATTCTCTTCACTACAGTCTACACCCTGCTCCTCTTCCACACTTGTTCTGTCCAATCTCAGACCCTTGGCTTTGGAAGGGCATTTAGGTCTTTTCCTGTGCTTTGTACCACTAAACATATTTTCCATGACTTCGACCCTTTAAGGACTTTCATAAATTGTATTCTCATTTACTATGAAGGTGTGAACCTCAGTAGATCATCCCAAACTTGATTTGTCCCGTATTGTCTGTTTCAAAGGCACTTCAGCTAGACCCGTCCCATTCCCCAGCAAGCAGACTTCATACTCATGGGGTAGAGCTAATAAACATTTGATAAATGAATGAAAATAGAAGCTCTCCATTTCCACCATGCTCTCTTCTTAAAATATGCAATATTACGTTTTCCTCTGCAACATAAAGTCAAATCTGATTGTCCTTTATCAAAAGCAAAGTTGTATAATACATCATGTTAAACCAGAATGTAGAAATATAAGGAAAAATAAAGGTTTAGTTAAAATGACTCCCATAAATATTTAAACATCAGATAAGGATGTCAATCTCCCTTTGTCATGATGCAAAATAGAGGATTTATTTTGCCTTATGAGTATAATAATGTTAGATATCATGGCTCAGCCTACACAAGCATCTTTGTTTCTCTCAGAATATAAGCATTATTATTAAGTTTTGTTCCCTAGAGAATACAGAGGCTTCACCAATCAGAAAAAAAAAAAGCTGATTTTAAACCCTAGATCAGCACTTTCTTTTTTTGTTTCTCTCACAAGATTCTTGTGCAATCTCTACCACCTTAGATCACTAGTTTTAAAATATTTTACAAATACATGTAATTTGATTATTATTTATAACTAATAGCCAGGTCTAGTATACCACACTGATAATATTTCAGGCAACTTAACTTGCCACTATGAGGTTTGCATCTCAAAATGTGTAACAAATATATATTTATCTAAGGGAAGACACTGTAGGTTGAGAAGTGTGCCCTGTTCTATCCAATATGGTAACCACTGTGGATTTGGGAGCTGGACAGCTAGCAGTGTGAATTCAGTAAAATTACTTCATTACTACAGAGTTTCAGTGTGCATATCCATTATAGACATGAAGAACTGCTGTGCAGATTGCCCTCCAAAGGAGGATGCCAGAGATGTGAGGGGTGTGGTCAGGAGACAGCCTCCAGCTACCCACTATTTAGGGTTCATCTCAGTTTCAGAAAATCCCCACTCCAGAGGTTTTCTGAAGACTAAGCAAACAGAGATATAAAGGCCCTACCACTTTGGCATGACGTAGTACTCCTCTGATGGGCAACACTGATTCCAAAGGAAACTACTAGTTTGGGCCAAGGTTTGGCTTGGATTGAGTTGCAGTTTGATTTCACTGTCTGTCCATCATGCTCTTGCTCCTTTCCTTTCATAGGTGGCAATCCCTAACAAATGGCTTTCATTTCAGACTCCATCTACTTTCAAACCTGTAACATATTTGTTTAATGGGAATAAGAATATGTGTAATTCAGGGAGTTAATGCTACAAAGTGTAAATGTAAATGAAATATATGCAAAAAGCACTGTACTAAAATGCTAAATATGCATGAATAAAGACACATAAAATATTTTTCATATCCTTTGCTGAAAACCTAGTGTCATACAGAAGAATGCATATTCAAGTTTGATGTACAAACTACAAATCTATTCTAAGTCAGTTTCTTGTTCTTGCTTCTTCATCCATTTTGGTAGAGAAATGCTACTGTAATCAAAGAATGTGTGAAGAGATTACAGTGAAGAGACTAGGGTTTGGCTAAAGCAGTCAACAGCCTCAATTCCAAACCCCTGTATTACAGCCATCACTGAGATCAGAAGAAGAAAATGAACAGGTTAAAAAAAAAAAGAGATTTATAATAAAACCATGAAGGAAAGAAATTCCTCACTCTAAGCAGGGAAACATCACAGTATTCATCAGGGTACCCACTGCATCCTGCATTATTGGTTATGAAAATTTCCTCAAAAGCTAGGCTGAGGAAGCCAGCTTTTTCTGGCAGATTCAACATGGGTGCATGCTGTCATGGGCCCCATGAGTACTAAGATTCCAAGGGCTGTAAGGCAATGATGGCAATGACAATTCTCATTGCAGGTAGCTGGATCCTAATACAAAAAAGTTATTTGACTACTAACATTCTTTAAATTATTTTGAGAAGTTTATTTTAGGGAGCTTTGAGACAGAGTAAAATCCTGGAATGATATGGGAGCTGACTGTTCAACTTACTGATGGAAATTCAAACTTCCAACAGTCTTGTGTAGGGGGTGACAAAGTTTTTTGTAAAGAACGTATTTTAGGTTTTGCAGTCCATAGTGTTTCCAGCACAACAATTTCAACTCTGCAGTTGTAGGCATAAAAGGATGACGGTGGCTGTGTTCCAATAAGACTTTACTAGACTAGGCGCAGTGGCTAACGCCTGTAATCCTAACACTTTGGCAGGCCAAGGCGGGCAGATCACCTGAGGTCAGGAGTTCAAGACCAGCTTGACCAACATGGAGAAACCCCTGTCTCTACTAAAAATGCAAAATTAGCCGGGCATGGTGGCCCATGCCTGTAATCCCAGGTACTCGGGAAGCTGAGGCCGGAGAATCACTTGAACCCGGAAGGTGGAGGTTGCGGTGAGCCGAGATCGAGCCATTGCACTCCAGCCTGGGCAACAAGAGCAAAACTCCATCTCAAAAAAGAAAAAGACTTTACTAAAAAAAAACAAAAAAAGTAACAGGCCGTATTTGGCCCACAGGCTGACCCCTGGCCTAGTGTAATGGAGTCAAAGTACTTACTAACGTCATGGGTTTTTGTCCCTCTAGTAAGCTCTTTAGAAAGAAAAGAAGGTGACTTTCCCACATGTTCTCACTCATAAGTGGGAGTTGAACAATGAGAACACATGGACACAGGGAGGACATCACATACCTGTGCCCATCAAAGGGTCAGGGGCAAGGGGAGGGAGAGCATTAGGACAAATACCTAATGCATATGGGGCTTAAAACCTAGATGACAGGTTGATGGGTGCAGCAAACCACCATGGCACAAGTATACCTATGTAACAAACCTGCATGTTCTGCACATGTATCCCAGAACTTAAAGCAAAATTTAAAAAGAAAAGAAAAAAGGTGAAATTTATATAGTCATAGACAACACAGTCTATTGGCAGAAAGCATCATGATATTTTCATTGCTCAGTGCACTGGAATTTAGAGGACAGATCAGGACAGGAACCTGACTGCCCTCTTTTACATCAGCATGGTTCTCAGCATACTTTAGATGCTGTGCAGAGCAAAACACAAGGTTCCAAAATCAAAGATGGTACTTACATTCTCCCCTTAGAGGGTGCAATGCACCTTAGCAACTCACCTGTGAAGTCCTATAGCAAAGACCGTGGAATTCAAAGTGACCCGGTCACCCTATCTTTAGTTCCAGTAGTGATTATTAGAGCTCCATTAGGGATTCGCTGCCCTTGGAGAAAGACTGTGTATCTATTTTTCAAATTTAAACGGCATAAATGTACTTTTATATCATAAAAAATGTTTTGGTAAACATTGGTTTGAGGCCTCTGTATGGAAAATTTATAGGAAGATACAATTGTGAGCCAACTGCAAGTGAAGATGCTATTTAGAGCCACACATAATGAAATAAACCCCTTAGTTATGAATCAGTTATTATATTTCACTGAACTCCAACTGTTTCTTTCTCACTGCTTAATTTCATTATAGCTTTTGTTATTATGCCTAAAGAAACCATTTTAACATTTTCTCGCATGCACTTTGAGTATCAAAAATTCCATCTACAAGTTTTCAGCTTTTTGCCTCTAATTGCTCCACTGGTTGCTCTAACTGCTTTAATAAATAATATTATCTGAGTTCTGCTAGTTCCAGAATTCTAAGGTCCCTGCATCACATATTATTTATTATTCCTCTAAGGAAAAGAAGGAGCCTTTTTCTACCCAAATAATTTCTTTATAGTCAGAGAGGAGAGAGAGAGAGAGAGAAACACAGAAAATGAAGGGAGAATAAAAATGTGAGAAAACAATAAATAAAATCTACCCTTCAAATTACTACAAGGTTCTCTACAGGGTGAGATATTTTCACTTTAACATTATTGGCATCCTTGGATATCTATGAACTTCTATTCAAAATTCATTAGGAAAGGTTTTCCTCCATGTGACCTTAAAGCTCTACAATTTGATTTTGTTTACCATTTTCAGAGAGCATGTATAAAAGACTAGTTAGATAAGGCTGGGAGCAGTAGCTCACGCCTGTAATCCAAGAACTTTGGGAGGCCGAGGTGGGAGGATCAGAAGGTTAGGAGTTTGAGACCAGCCTGGCCAACATAGTGAAACCCCATCTCTGTTAAAAATACAAAAAATTAGCCGGGTATGGTGGTGCATGCCTGTGTTCCCAGCTACTCAGGAGGCTGAGGCAGAAGAATTGCTTGAACCCAAGAGGCTGAGGTTGCAGTGAGCCGAGATTGTGCCACTGTACTCCAGGCTGGGTGACAGAGTGAGACTCTGTCTCAAAAAAAAAAAGAAGACTAGTTAGATAACTGTGAAGGGCTTTGGTTTTTCTGGTGATATTCAGCCAACCTCTGTATTATAGGCTCACAAAGACAGATATTGTGCCTTTCTAGAAATTTCTTGACAAAATGTAGGTTCAGCTGACAATAATTGGACAAAATGTCAGTCAAAATATATATGAATGAATAAATGAATTAATGTGAATGAATGAATGAATGAGTTTCTGAATATGTGACTTAATTAATTACCATTAGTTGAATTCGCAGGTATAGTGAGTTTTTCGAAACAGTGTTGGACGATGTGCTGTTTTCAAATTGGGGACAATCAAATTTTTATTTGGCCATGAGAGGGCAAGAATTAAATGAAACAAGTTTTAATTATTTAAAAATACTAGGTTCTTATACGCTGTTCGTGGGAATGCAAAATGGTGGAGCTGTTACGGAAAACAGTATGGAGGTTCCTCAAAAACTTAAAAACAGAATCACTATATGATTCAGAAATCTCACTTCTGAGTATTTATCCCAAAGAATTGAAATCAAGATATTAAAAAGATATTAGCACTCCTATGTTCATAGTATTTACAATAGCCAAAATGGGAAAACAACCTAAACGTTCATTGATGAATGGATAAAGAAAATGTGGTATAGAGAGACATTGAAACACTATTCAATGTGTTTCTCCTTTAAAAACAAAGAGATCCTGCAATACGCAACAACATGAATGAATGTTAAGGACATTCTACTAAGAGATATAATCCAGTCACGAAAGGACAAATACTGCATGATTCCGCTTTTATGAGGTATCCAAAATAGTCAAATCCAAAGAATCAGAGAGGATTGCGGTTGCCAGGGACTGGGGAAAAAGAAAATGGGGCATTGCTAATCAACAGGCATAAAGTTTTAGTTATGCAAAATAAATAAGTTCTAAAGATGTGCTGTACAAGTTGCACCTATTGTTAATAATACTATATTGTGCACTTATAAATCTTATAAGATAGTGGATCTCTTATTAAGTGCTCTTTACACACACAAACACACCACAAACACACGCACACACACGAACATGCTCCTTACCGAAATTGAGAGTTATTGCAAGACTAAGGGAATCAATCAATACACCATCTACTATCTAAATTAATTCCAAGTTTTCTACAGTATGAAATATTTTCACTTTAGCATCCTTAGATATCATGAATCTAAAGACTGCTTTCAGGAGAATTGCTGATGAACAGCCACCCTGGTAACTCAGGTGAATTATAAAAATGCCAGAATACCAGTAGGAAAAAAAAAATGCAATGCTTCTGTGTTGAGTGGGTATTTATATTCAAGAGAGGGATTAGGACAACACAGCACTGTGGCCACAATGATCTTATGTTGACCTCCTACTCTGCCTGCTGAATGGCCATCATTTCCACTTTTAACTTAAGCAGCTCTTGCAGCCTTATTCAAGGTGAATGCTTGGGAAACAATAGAAAGTGATTTCCTCAGAAAGAATCACATACCATCTCAAAGCCATGGTGACACCCAATACACACTCGAAATAAGTTTATGAAAGGAAAAAAAAAAATGGGCTACAGCAGATTTACATGAAAGAACTGACTTATTTCTAGTATCTGTTCTGGGCTAGGAATGTTTACCTTAAATATAAATAATTTGCTGCATATAACAACTTTTCAGAGTGTCTGTCACGAAGTATGGGCTCAATAAACACCACTGCCATCATCGTATTCCACTTTCAAGAATCCATAATCTAGAAGAGCGTGCATAGGTATAGTGGCCAATGATAAGCAGAAACTTGGATTTAACCTCTTGTCCTGCGTTTACGTGCTCTATCACTAAGTACAGGAAGCTTATCCTTTTTAAGTTTCCTTCTTTATAAAACTGAAATCATACTAAGTATTTCTCGGTGTCATTTGTAAGAATTACGTGAGATAATACATAACAGGAGCTTAGTATGGTGTCGGATTCATCAAATAAAAATAACATTGTTTTCTCCTTTACCTTGCCCATCACAATCTGGTTCACAGCCAATAATAACAAACCCATACCAGGTGGCTAGGCAGATGAGCAAAGATCACAGCATTTATACTCTGGTTAATTCCACAGATTTGGTTTATTTTTCTTCTTTCCTGATATTCAGTGAGGTCATTTAGAGAATGAATAGTCAATTATTTCCATTATAATTGGTCCTACTCAGTCATCCTAAAGCTTATAGGCCCAGTTGACGAGTTACAGAGATCACAAGGAAACGAAAGGACTGGGGATAGGCGTGGCACCATCCTAAGACCCAAGTGCACACCCCAGTTCCACTTCTAACTATTTGTGTGATACTGGGCAAGTTAGTTCTTTAATCCTCAGGTTTCACATCTCTTAAATGGGTATAACCGAGACAGCCAAATGCCTAAGCTGATAAAAGTCCGTTGGAAAATCTCCGGCCTGCCCCACAAGTGTATACATCAGATGCTTTTGTGCAGATGAGGGAACTGGCCCAGGGCTGTGTCTGAGCATGTCTACATGCGCACTGGGGGAACAGGGTGGAGCCACGGGCAGGGGGAGAAGCCTGGTCTGCAGTTCCGTGTGCTAGCCGGGAGGATTCAATCCGTGAGGTGGGGAGCCTGTTAGCATGACTCTTATCTTGCTTTGCTTTTTTTTTTTTTCCCTTTTTGCCCAATAAAATCCTGTCCTACTCACCCTTGAATGTGTCTGCGTACCTAAACTTTCCTTGTTATGTGATAAGAACCCAGCTTTAGCTGCAACATAATGACTCCACATATATATACTAGAAGTGTTAGAGAATGAAACAAGTATATGTTGCACAGGTCCTGATATATACCAAGCACTCACTAGTAACAACATCCGTAGCAGTAGCAGGAGAAAATAAGACTAAATGAGATCAATTAGACTATTTAGCATATAGCTGTCAAAGAAAAAACACACAATTCTGCACACAGCCACCTAGATGAATCTCTACTAAAATAAGTTTTAGGTTCTTAATTTGCATTTAAGATGTGAAATTGATGGTGGCTTACCTTTTATTAACTGGTAACACTACTAGCTACCACATATTTTATTCAATATTGTCACTTAATCATCTCATTAACACTGCGAGAAAGATGATATTATCCCATACGGAGGAGAAAACTGAATCTCAGAGAATTCCAGAGACTAGTTCTCTGACTGGGAAGTAGTAGTGATATGATTTCAACCTTAGTCTCCCTAAATTCAAAATATGTCATATTTTAAATAATTTACACAACTTGATTTTACATTAGTGAAAGACATAGTATTGCAGAAAGTAGCAAGGAACTAATTAATGTTCCTGCAAGTGAGAGGGTAAGACGACGGATTTTTCTCTATGTCACTTTTCATTTTCCCCCGGAAAGGAATATACAGACAAATACATACAGATAGAGATATAGTAGTAGGTATAAGAAGTCAAAAATACATGATATTTCTAGCTTGACAATGTGCTCTAAAAAGAAATTGAACCGCGTGAGAAGCCAACCAACCAACAGATAACTGTATGTTTTAGCATGGCAGATGCTGGGATAAATGCCTATTTCTTGCTGGATAGCAAATTAAACATTATCCTAAAAGATGGATACATTCTTGTCAGTGTATAAAATACAACAGTCCTAAAGAGAAAATAATGCATAGCTATGTGTTACCCAGTAATTCCCTGAATATCCATATCCTCTGGTTCTGTCTAAAAAGGTTAAATGGCTCTAAATCTGTCTGCTAGACTCATAAGGAACTATGCATTGCTCTGGCTAGTCAGGAAATTTAATTTTCTTCTGAAATTAACCAATTGTGCATAGAGAGAGGGAAGCTGCTCTCCATGATCCAACTGGGGTGGAGGTGGGGGCAGAGGACTGTAGAAATGCAGAACAGATGTTGAAAAATATGGTTTGTGATTCTTAAGTTCTCATCCCATGGAGCCAAGCCAGGTTTAATCAAAAATGTGTGGGCTCCCCCTTCTGAATGACACGTCAAAGGCTGCTGTAAATACTTTGAAACAGCATTCGTCCCTTCTTTGGGTAGAACCATAGATGCTGAGGAACTAGCACTTGCCTGACATCTATCAGAAGCACAGATATGCCTATGTCATCAAATAGTGCTTTATCTGTCCATCTCTTCCTGGTAAAAACAGTCTCAAATCCCCTTTAGCTTTCCTGAAAATGAAATGCTTCTAAGCTGGACAGTTATTTCTAAACAGCCTCAAGCTTCCTCTACACAAACTTTCCTGCCAGTAACAGTAATAAAAGTAGCAATAGCAATAATAATAACTAGCAACTACAATGAGAATCTTCGCTTGATTCCCTGTGAACTGGAATTAGTATCAGTAAATCTCCATTTTTACATCAGTAAAATGAATAGATTATAAAATGTGCAACCATATGTGGACAACTATGAACCTGGATTTATAGCTAGCTCTACCAATAAGATGCTACTTTTACTATGGCATGAAAGTTCCTTAAGCCTCATCTCTAGATGATTAAGATCGTGTCTCTGCACAGCCAGTCCATTCCCACTGGTACCATGTAGTCCATGTTGGGAGCTTATATTATTGTGCTGATATCTGAACCCTTATTTTCCCTAAGGACCCTTGGCTTGGCAGACTCCGGAGCCCTTACATGCTCCTGGCTGACAAGAGTAGAAACCTTGTCAAATCAAGCACTAAAACCAGTCATCTGATTGGTGTCTCAGTTGAACCAATCTCATTTCCTCCCTTCACATTCTGTCTCCTGCTTGGAGATGTAAAGGATGTGGCAACTACTCCTTTTTGAGTTCCTTTCAGAGGAAATTGAGAAACATAGGAACAGGGCAGATTCATCCACTCAACAAATATCATCGTCCCCATTAATGTCAGCATCCCAGCATAAAGCCATTGCATAATTTCACTATATTTTCCGGAAATTAATGCCAATGTAAATTTTTTTTGGATATTCCTCCCATTGCATTCAACATTGGCCCATTAATAGATATAATTTTCTTAGCCAAATATCCTTATTTTTTGCATATGTCTATAGTTTGTGAAATTTCTTTAGAACTGAGAATGGCCAATGGACCATTTCTCAAATCCCCAGGTAGTTTCATCTTTTTAGAGGTTAGACTCTTCTGCAGGAAGAGTCTTCTTTGAATACTTATTGGCTGTAGTCTTATTTGTTATTCTGAATTTAGAAATGATTTGTACTTAAAAACAAAAAGTGCTCTTCTGGGTCTGTAAATAATTTTTGTACAAATTCAACTTATTTGGGGTGCTGATTGTCCTGCAAGGTTTTAATCTCAGCCTCATAGTCTCAGCACCCTTGTGAGTAACAGGAATTTAATACATTTTTTAAAAAATCGAATAAATAAACCTACAGGTAACTCACTTTACCAGGGTTTCCCCAAATGAAGTAATTGGAAGCAGGTCTGCCCTAGTTATTTGTGACTTGTAAATTGAAAGGGTTTGGTATGAGCTGACATCAAACTCAGAAATCAGCTGGACAATTCTTTAAAATTGTATTCCTCCATCTACTTCTTACTCTCTATCTCCTTGATTTTGCAACAGATATTTGTAAGACAATATTTGAAATCCACACTCAAAACACATCATTAGCCAACACTTCACCCTTGGAGACCAGCATAGAAGTTATAGATTTTCAGTGTGCTTTCGGGAGAAAGCTATTTAGCTGGAGAAACTGTACTGTCATTTGGGTGACTGGAAAACGAAAAAAGATGTGTACAGTACAACAGAAAAAAAAATCGAATGGAGCTTCATTTCTAAAAAAGACAGAAAAGCTTTAATAAAGAATTATTTCGCATCCTGGGGAAGAATTTTGAGCAGAAAAACTATAAACAGAGGGTATTTTTGAAATGGCAGAGAAAGATTTTTATCTAGGAGACAC
The DNA here is from genome assembly GCF_029281585.2 of Gorilla gorilla gorilla. Lineage (NCBI taxonomy): Eukaryota > Metazoa > Chordata > Mammalia > Primates > Hominidae > Gorilla > Gorilla gorilla. Next base: position 90,910,956 of record NC_073242.2, read on the forward strand.
CAAACCAGATATGCTGACCTATCAGAAATGTCCAAGAAGTGATAAAAAGATCATTTCAAAGCCAAACACCAAATGCAGAAATAAAATAGGAGCCTCTTAATGCATTGACACTGTGGTCTCGTGCCTCTAAGTTCTAATATATAATTCACCATAACTGTCAAAAGAGACAGAGGACAAACTAGCAATGCTTCCCCAAAGCTAAACAAACAAACAAAAAAAGCACTAACAAACAAAAACATAAAAATAACAAGATCCATCCAAATGTATTGCAAACATTTGCAACTTTGCATTTCATAGAGCTCTCTAAGAGCTGGAATAGCTGTATTCATCTTATTGTTCCTGGCTCTGGGCTCTATGTAGCACTTAGTAGGCACACATGTGCGTGTACACACCACACACACACACACACACACACACACAGTATGTGCCAACCAACATTATTTGGTCATGTGAGCATAGTCCCAAGGACAGCCCCACAGAAGGTACATGCAAAGGCATTTTTCACTGATCTGCTTGTCATTTGCAGTAGCCAGTATTCCTTTTAAAAGAAAAATACCTTATAGGACTGGAAGTGATATCAGGGTCACGAGCAGTCACTTGCCCAATCACGGAGTTTAGAGCAGCATTTTCATGAACTTCAAGTAGGTAAGTCGGTGAAGAGAAGACCGGAGGCTCATCAGCATCTTCAACCACGATTTTGACTGTCGCCGTGTCTTTAAAGGGCCCCCTGCCACTGAAACGTGGGTCAATATGGACATTGGCTGCCTCTACCTTTAGCGTATAGGATTTTTTGGTCTCAAAGTCCAGAGGCTGTTAAGAAATGACAAAGATAAATGCTTCTCACTAATGACCACAGCAGCAAGAACAAATGAGTATAATGCTGATGGATGAAAGTTATGTGCATTTAAACCCACTTGTGAGCCTTAATGGGATCACTCTCCAGTCCCCCAGATTCAACCTGTAAATTTTATGGGCATTTATTTATATCTGTTTATTATATAAGCTCAGTGAATCTAATCTCCTATTGTTTTGTTTTGTTTTGCTCATTTCACTTGGAATTCACAAAATATTCACAGTCATGAATTGTGCCATCAAAATTTCACTTCAGAGTCATAATAAAATTTTACTAGTGACAGCATGACCTGCATACTAATCAGCCACTTAATCGGGCCTCTGCTGGTGGGAGATAAGGCGACATCGAACACAATCTCTATCTGGGAAGAATATTTTATCATTTCTGCAACAGAGTGTGAAATGTAAAGAACTAGAAATAATCATTGTTTAGTCCAAGGAGACATTATAAAGCATAATTTAGCACTAATCCCCACAAAGAGTATTTTCTGATTTCACTTTAAAGCATTGCCACTCTACTGATCATGTGGTTAAAATGAGGTTTATTATTTTTTAGGACATTCTTAGAGACTCTCTATTATGAATTTATGCTATGAGGCAGGTGGGCATGTAAAGAAATATGTGCACCGATACATATGTATGTACTTGTGTTTATATTTAGAAGAAGAAATTATGTGAGCAGTATAAATAGATAACTGAATCTAATTGTGCCCCCACAAACCACTTAAAAGCAATTTGAAATTACCTCATTGCACCATTACTGACAATATTTCTGACATACTAATACTTCATTCCCTAAAACTCTGAGAGACTTTGGTCAATGACCTAGGTAAGTAAAGCTAGGTAAAAAGAATTCGCCTTCAATAAGCCAGAAGCCCACGTGCATTAGCACCTTTATAGCCCAATTTTTGGCAACTCATAATACTTCAGATTTCAAGAATGCAAGTCTGTCGAGGTTCAAAGAGACAGTATACATCTGCGTTACAAATTTCTCATAAGAAATAGAACTTTAAATAGGCAATGAAGATTTTTAAAAATAAACTAGAAGACAAACTGGCACCAGTGAACTCTTTCAGAATTCCAGTACAAGCTTATATATTCTTATTTCAAACTATTGTGTTGGTTTTTACATTTAAATTCTGATATAATGGGACTTGGCTCCTTTTTTTTTTTTTTCAATATTTTCTAGTAAACCAGGCAGGCACTCACTTTACTATCTATTCTAAAATTACTAGGCACATGCATCCATGAATAGATTATGCAATATCAGCATATTCACAATTTGCCAATCACCTTTACTGTAACAATTTTGCAATTTCAAATTCTTCGCAAACATCGTTAAGTATAACAGATTATGTTCTGCTTAATTCCAGCTCAAGATAACAACAATGAACCCAGACACATTCTGGTGTCCCAAGAATTTTAATGGACAAAAAAGAGGGCCTATAAATTGTAGAAATACAACTCCTTTGCACTGTTCTCTAGGGTAAAATATACATTTTACTTGGTGTCAAGGTGTATAGTACATGCTTCCAAGTTTATGAATAACAGCAAATAAAAATAAAGTAAATGGCTAATTGTTTCAGTTTATAACAGCACTTTATGGCAAAAAAATGGGAATAATAACAATAAAAATGACATTAGGAATCATTAGTCAAGGAAAATGTGGCTCTGGGTTATTCAATAATTGACTCAAATATTGTACTCTACTTTATTTCAAACATGGCTTTTTAAATGTTTTGTAGTTCTTAATGCTAAACTCAACCAGGATTTTGGTAGAAAGATAGCATCGCTCAACAGAGAGTTAAAATAAATGTAGACATCTTTTTCAAAATTGATTTTTAAAAATATGTTTTATAAAAAAGAATATCCAGAAAACTTTAGGTCTCCAGTGTTAAGATCTCTTCAGTGGGGGTGAATTTTAGAGCAAGACCATTGGAAATATGTCTCGTGTAACATGATGGAGATTCAGATATGACCTTACAGTCATATCTACATAATGCTGATGAAGAAAGTGAAAAAAAGTATTGACTCCCAATAGTGTGGTCCACCAACTACCTTATTTGAGAACAAGCTAATCCATTTAAAAACTAGTTTGATCTACTTGATGACAAAGGTTTGAAGAACAATATTGAAGAAAATAATCAGGATGAGGATCAAAGAGTATTTTCCTTGCAAGTGTTTTGTGACTATAAAGAATGAACTATGTTCTACACATTTCTTATGAGTGTAGGTATTATGATGAGAACTATAAATGGAAAATGTTGTACAGAATGGTTTACATCCACCATAAAAACAAGAGATTGCTAACAAAAGCAGTCTCAAATTTTCCTACATTATTTGTACTTGTTATGGAGATGTTTCTTTTTTCAATGGTAGCTCCCTATCCAGAAGCAAGGGAACGATGAGATTCATTTCCCATAATGCTCAAACCTCTGAGCCATAGTTTGGAGTATACAATGGTAGCAGGGTTGGCCCTGTCCTTCAGGCACTAGAGAAAGCCAGGATAACTGAACCTGAATGTTCTGCCTGTTTGGTTTTTTTTTTTTTTTTTTTAGTTTCCATGAATGTACAGCCTTCAATAAGGACTTGGGAAGCTTCAGTGTATTTGGGGAAGATATTTCAGGAAGCAAGAGTTCAAACATGTGGAGAGTTATATACAGAAAGACCAAAAGCCACTGAAATTGTCACCTCTGTGGGCAACTGAGGCCTGTTCTTACTGAGAATCCTTTTACAATCTTAAACAATATGACTCAGAATAGTTTCTTCAACAATAGTAACTGTCCACCAATTTCTCTCCCCCTTTGGTTGAGGGCTGCCTTCACAGGGTATTGACTTCCCCACATAATTGAAGTGCCCTGTACAAGAAGTCAGTAAATTCCTGTTATGGGTAATAGGTAAGTTGGAGGACAAGCACTATTATGGTAGCTGTTTACTAGACCTTTAGCAGAAACGTGAAGGGGGCCCAAGAGATAAGAGTTGCCAAAAGGACTGTACTAGTTATCTTGTCTTACTGCTCAAAGCTAAACACCTACCAGCTGTGCAATTCTGCCAGGAAGTCCACACAAGTCCCTCAACTTTAAAACTCAAGTTTCAACAAGATATTTTGAAGATGAACAAAAGCTTCCTTAGCTTACTTTTCTTAGCCTTATAATGCCATCCTGGGCCTGGGCATCAGAAGTGATTTCAAAAAGTGCTGTTCCATCTCCATCGATGATATCATATGATGACTGTGCATTTTCACCAATATCCTGATCATTGGCCTTCACCCTTCCTATTGCAGTGCCAAGAACCACGTCTTCCGGTACTGAGAAGTGATACAGGCCTTTAAAAAGAGGAGAAACAATGAGAGTCACACAAATTCCAACCATTCATTCATTCATATGGCAAATATCTTTTGGGCACCTCCTTTGTTCTGGGCATTCCTATAGATGCTACCAATAAAGTGATAGAAAAGACAGAAATATCCGTTTCCCTTGTGGAATGTTCAGTCTTTTAACTGAATCAGAGAAAAACAGTTCCCAGAAGAAGGCATGATCCCTTTTCAAGGCTCTTCTGAGATATGAAACTTACTCATCCATATGTTTACCAAGTGTATATTTGGAGCAGTTATATCAAGACTATTAGGGAATCTATGTGTATATTCTTTCCTTTTTGCTGTATAATCACATTTACTGCCCATGGGGATATTCGTCGTTGCCAACATAAAATATTAAGCTAATTTCAGCACAGAAAGATGCAATGTGTAACACACTGGAAGTCACTTTTGAACTTACCTTTATATTTACAGACTTTTAGACCATTTTTGATAAAATTCAATTACTGAACTTCTGCTGTGCCCTGCAGCAAGCTGTTCAGACACATGAAACACTCCTCTTGTTGCTAAAGTCCTCATTGCTCTAAAGACAAAAATCCTGCCTTCAACACTTCCTAGGCAAAATACAATCAAGTGTATCTTCACTCTCCTATGGGGGGCAATAAAGTGTGTCTAATTAGTGGCATTAGTCCATTTTAACTCAAGTCACTTTAGTTGTTATACTGCTGTCACTCACTTTCACTGGTGTAGAGGAAGCTGTTGGTGTCCCAATCACAACCCCCGGCCATTGCTACTGTAGTGTACACCTGTCTTACATCTAACTGCCACTCCTGCATTTCTTTGCCTGAGGGTTATTTCTGGCCTTTAGAACCTATTTTGCCCACTGAATGTCAGGCCAGAAATGTCAGAAAATTAATGCCTCCTGCAGAAGCAGCCCTCAAAGACTCACAGGAGTTAGTATATAAAATTCTAGGTCTCTCCATTCTGTGGCAGGATAACTTTGAGTTTTTTCTTTTCTTTTCCTTCTTTACAATGGTCCAGAGTTTCTCCAATAAGATAAAGTTCCAGTAACCCACTGTAGTAACTGGCTCAAAAACGCACCTTTTTTTTTTTTTTTTTTTGGCTATCTCTCTTTCTCTCTCCTCTCTCTCTCTCTTTCTGTCTGTCTCTCTCTCTCTCTCTCTCTCTCTCTCTGTCTCTCTCTCTCTCTCTCTCTCCTCTCTCTCTCTCTCCTCTCTCTCTCTCTCTTCTCTCTCTCTCTCTCTCTTTCTCTCTCTCTCTCTCTCTCTCCTTTCTCCACTGGCATTTATTGGTCCCATCTCCGAGTTAAACTTATAATCAAATTCTTGTCTCAGGGTCTGTTTCTGGGGAACCCAAACTCAAAAAACCAAAAAGTTTTAGTCTCCTTGCAACCACAACAAGGGAAAATTAAACATTCAATGACCTAAAAACCCAAAAGGAAAAATCAAATCTGGAGAACATTACCTAATTCTCATTCGAGCTCAAATCCACTGAGTCCCTTGGATAAACTAAGGCTCATTATACTCAACATAACAGTAAGGTTTCTTCCAGCACTAACACCCCTTTACTTAACAATGGGATAAAAACATCTCTCTTAGAATCACGAAGTTATAGGACTGGGGATTGAAACATTTTCCAAATAGTTTTGCCACAAGGTAGGCACTGACAATCCTCACTGCAAGCGAAGTCTCCCAGTTTTCTCATAATTGGTGTAATGATTCCATTTTCCACAAACTGTATATTCCAAGTAAGGTTTGAGATGATCCCTTTCGGTATGCTTATTAAATAAATAAGACAGCAAAGGGCCGCACCATGCTGCTAGTCCTACATGGGGAGTCTTGGGAAGCCAAGCAAATGGAACATTCTTTTAACCATTCCTATTCTGTGCCTGCTCCTCATCTCTATCAGTGTGATCACAGTTAATAGTTATTATCTCTAAGAAAAGGCACACGTTTGAAATTGATCTGCCACTATTTAACTGAATAATCATTTTCTTATAATGAAATATGGCATCTTGCAGTATTCACTGTAATGGCAACTGCAAAGGCAAAAAAAGTGAGGGAAAGAGTAGAAGAAATGGTGTTCTCCATTTCAATAATTTTGTTTAAAAGGGTTGCATTGTTGTCTGATTTATGAATTGCCAGATGTAAAAATTCTAAAATTCTTAATGAAAATGCATCTCCTCTATCCTTTCTAGCTTGGAATTTCTTCAGATAAATCATCAAAGATACCTCAAATGTGTCATTTTCAAGCTCCATACACATTTCTCTCTTTGTCACTCTCTCCCTGTCTCTCCCCACCCCACCTTCCCTCCTTTAACTCTTTAAAAAACAGATTTCCTATGGTGTTTTCTATACAAACAAATAGCACCAGCATGCATCTAATCTTTCATGTTAGAAATATTATCATCTAGCTTCCTCAACTGAAAATGCAATCTTTCCTTAGACTTTTATCTTCTGTAACTCAACTATGCATCACACTCATACACTTTTCTCTGCATCCAACACAACTACCCTTGCTTGCCAGGGCTACCATCACCTTTTATGTGAATGATTGCAAATAACTCTTTAACTGGCTGCAAAGCAGAAAAAAGCATTGAAGGAAAGCCAGATTTAATTTCTTTCCAATTTCGCTGGAACCACAGCCTATCACTCAAGCTGCAATTTAAAATCTTTAAATGGCCTCCTAATGATCTTAGGATAAAGGTCCTCGTAGGTCCTCGTACTTAAAATGGCTTTTGAATCCAAGTATGGCTAATTTCAGTCTAATCTAACTCTCCAGACTCTTGCTGCAGCACTCTCCCCTGGCACTCTCCGCTCCAGCTGCAGTGAAATTATTTCCATTCCCATACACGGCTGTACACCATCCTTCCACAGAGCTTCTTTTGTTTTATTATTGACTATATTTAAGGTGTACACTGTGATGTTTTGATAAAAGAAACCACTGCCTTGGAAAGATGTCTGCACTTTCATGTTCATTCCAGGATTCTTCAGAATAGCAAAGAAATGGACATCACCCAAGTATCCACTGACAGATGAATGGCTAAAGAAGTTGTGGTGTATATTTATACAATGAAATATTATTCAGCCTTTAAAAAGGAGATCCTGTCATTTGCAACAACATGAATGAACTTAGAGGATATTATGTTAAGTGAAATAAGCCAGATCAAAGGAAAAAAAGCCCTGCCTGATCTGAGTTATATGTGGCATCTTAAAATAATAATAATAATAATAATAAGTATGTAGACACAGGGCTTTTAAACAGCCTTTTTAGCTGCACTATTCATCCTCCCTCCCATGGCTTCACCTTGTTCCAACTAATTGTTTTCACTTTTTCATGTCTCAATTCAAGAGTCCCCATGTCAGAAAGGCCTTATCAAATCATGTCTCTGTCATATTACTTGAATAAATGCTCAGAAGAAAGTGTTCGATGAGAGTAAAGAAAGTTGCCAAATAATTATCGTCTCCCTGATTCTTTCATGTTGGCTGCCTAGAATGCATGCTGTTGAAATTTCCAAGGCAGAGTATGGCTTTAGCAGGGAAGAGTGGAGTCTTACTGATGTCCTCCCAGTTGCAGGAAGAAGGAGTGTACATTTTGCAGCAACCCTACTGCATATTTGTCTTCCCTACCTTGGGCACTAGAGATTTGATTTCCTTTCTAAAACAAATGGGGCTAATAATAGAGCAATATCTGAGCTTCATTTTCATCACCCTCTCAAGCTTTCATAAAGAGAAATAGCAGGCAAAAGAGAAAGGAGTGCACAACTTGCAGTCAGACATACTGGTTCTAATTCTTACTTACTATACACTTGATATTTGGAAATGGTATCAACTCTTGTAATCTGTAAAATGGGAATAAGTTTAGTACCAAAATCATGCCATACCTGGCACATAATAAGCCACTCAATAGTTGCTGTCAGGTTTTTAAATATCACTAAAAATTATAATATAAATTCAAATGGAAACATCATACCAAGATTCTCATCCAGTGCAGGAAATTAACTTACTCTGTGCAAATTTTGGAGGATTGTCATTAACATCAGTAAGAGTCACTGTAAGTGTCGTGGTCCCAGACAGGCCACCAGAGTGTCCACCCATATCTTTGGCTTGGATAACAACCAGGTACTCCTCCTTGGCTTCTCTGTCCATGTTGGGAAGGGCAGTTTTTATAATAGCTGAGGGGGAAAATGGAAGAATGACTTTCAGTCAGAGAGCTAATTCAAAAATGAAAGTGTTAATCTCACACATGTACACACACACACACAAGCATACACCAAGTCCCTAGTCAGATAATTTTCTGTATTCTTCTGACATTTGATTAGTGTGTGCCTGTTATATCAATGAGAAAGACTGTGGTCATAGACATTTACAGATAATTTGCAAAAATATATTTTATAATGTATAAAAAGAACTTGCAAAAATATATATTAGAAAGTAAACTGAATGGCATCCCTTGCCTACCAAATTATAATGTATATCATAACACAGTCTCGTCCACCCCAGAAAACCCTGGGAGTGAAAGAATTCTCCAATTTATCACAGATCTCAATTCCCCCACAGGAGGAGTAAATACACACATAGCTTGAAGGCTCTGAGGTCAAAGATAAATTATTCTGAAGTTCACAGATACATTAGAGAGATGAAATAAATAAATGTGTCATTAGAATCAACTCAGATGAATAAAATACCAATCAGATTTAATATAGTCAAGTGTCTTAAGTTCTAATCTACTGTTCAGCTATATTTATATTTTAATTCTTTAGATACATCTTCTCTTTGTAAAAGTAGCAAATAGTTTAGAAAAATAGGAAGATATAGGAAAAGGTGTATAAAATATAAAATTACATAAAATACGATAAAATTATCACTGCTCAAATCTTAATGTTTTTTCTTCTGATATATATTCAGCGTTTCATGTGGGTTTGTCTGTTTGTTTCACTGGTAATTTAATATTCTTGTTAAAGATCCAAAATTTTCTTAGATCCTCCTGAAGTTTATTTTGAAAATCAAAAATCCTTATTTAGCTCTCTCTCTACCTCCACATATTTTTTTAATAGATAACGCTGACATTTTGAGGCACAAAATTACAAGGCCATGATATGTACATACCCAGAAATGTGTGTATAAACATTTAACCACAGACATGATCATGATGTAGGCAGCATTCTGAGACTTTCTTTTTCTCACAGGAGATGTTTTTGAAAAACTTTCTTGTCACTGCATAGAAGTTCACCTCATTACTTCCTACAGTTGCATAATTTTTCATTGTACAATATACTATACATGGCTAAGGCATTCTCATATTGATAAATATTGCAGTTATTTCATATTTTCCCATGTCAAACAACTGACAGATATATTAGTATGATAATATTGTATTTTTTTATTTCCTGCATTTTTACTTAACTCTGTCATAAGATGCCCCTTCCCCATATTGCTAAATGTCCATAATAAAACTTATTTTGACTAGTCCAGAATACTTCTATTGAATTGATGTGTGTTACATTTCTGGTCAAGCTAAAAGGAAAATGTCCACATTAAAGATAATTTAACCCCTTCACTTCTAACCCAGGGGCACCATACATGTTCAATTCAAATTGAAGCTGAGCCATTGCCTTGGCCACTTCTGAAGTTGTAATTCCTTTTTTTTTTAAATTCATATGGTTTATTTAAATCATCTGTCTGTAAAAGCACTGCAAGGAGTTCAAGTCCCTAAATCTTTCGAGTAGCAAGTGAGTCCCAAGAGTTACCAGGGAAATACAATGCACCTACACAGAGAGCAGGCTCTGGGGAGAACTGTGAGTTCTTATACACTTTATTAGACTCTGACACAACTTTAATAATAGGGCTTCCCATTCAGGGAGCACTGAATTAGATAACCTTGCTTATTTGGAAACATTTGTAATACTATGATGATATTTTTCAATGCAATGCTTTGTTTCAGGATTTGATCACATCATAATGTAGCTTATAGGTCATACCTATATAGTTAGAAATAAAAACAGAAATAAAAGTAGAAATATATCAACCATTCAGATTTAGATCACTCTGAGGCATGCTTGAGAAGAAAACAAACAGATAAGCAAAAAACAGCAACAAAGATAACAACCTCATTATATTAGCATGTTGAGATACCAAGATAGCTACTCTGCTATGAATATACATTTTCATGACCTAGAATGTTTTCATTATGGCTCAAATTTTCAGTAAAAACGATTGAAAACATTGTTTTCCTCCTGTGACATTTACATGAATGCTTGTACCACCACATTCTAAGGTCATCACCAATTATGCCATCCACTGGACTTTGGAATTTGACATGGAGCTTCTAACAATCAGAGCAAAATAATGTCGTTCTCCAAGGAAGGCAGCAATTTTTTTCAAGAAAGTTGATGAGGTGAGGTCTATGCATGAGACTTTTCAGGTTACTTGCGCGAAAGAACTCCTGCAACTTCTCCGAGTCAAAAAAGATTGGTATGTATTATTCTCATTATTTCTTTTATATGTTGTGAAAGTGAAAATGTAAAACAAAACAAAACCGTGATGTCTCTCAGGCATTTGGAATTAAAATAGTTTTTTTACTCACTTGGAAATAACACCTTTGGGTTAGTGTCTACGAGTTATATCAGAATATGAGTGAAGCATCACAGTGGAGAATGTTGTTTAGCAAATAGGACAAGAAATGCTCCATGGGACTTCATCAATTGCAAAAGTCTTTTTACCCTCCCCCATTGAGGTAAGCAGCTTCATACTACCTAAGATGCATATACAGTTGACTCTTGAACAACATGGGAGGTTAGGGGCACTGACGCCATGTACAGTTGAAAATCTGTATGTCATTTTTGACTCCCCCAAAATGTAACTGCTAATAACCTACTATTGACCACAAACCTTACTGATAACACAAACAGTCGATTAACATATAAATAGAATAGTGTAAGAGGCTTGTGAAACTGGAACAACTCCATCTTGAATAGGGGTTAGGTAAAATAAGGCTGAGACCTTCTGAGCTGCATTCCCAGACAGTTAAGGCATTCTAACTTACAGGATGAAATAGGAAGCCAGAACAAGATACAGATCATAAAGACCTTGCTGATAAAACAGGTTGCAGTAAAGAAACTGGCCAAAACCCACCAAAACCAAGATAGCCACAAGAGTGACCTCTGGTCGTCCTTACTGCTACACTCCCACCAGCACCCTGACAGTTTACGAATGCCACGGCAACTTCAGAAAGTTACTATATATGGTCTACAAAAGGGGAGGAATGAATAATCCACCCATTGTTTAGCATATCATCAAGAAATAAGCATAAACATGGGCAACCAGCAGCCCCAGGGCTGCCCCTGTCTATGGAATATCCATTCTTTTATTCCTTTACTTTCTTAATAAACTTGCTTTCACTATTCTACACAATTGCCCTGACTTCTTTCTTGCACAACATCCAAGAACCCTCTTTTGAGGTCTGGATTGGGACCTCTTTCCGGTAACAACAGTATCTACACACGTTTTATGCATTCATGACATTCATTTTTCTTAATTTTTTTAACATTCTAGGCTACCTGGTTCATCTGTCAATTTTTCCAAATTGTTGAAAATCTCAGAAAAATTTACAAAATATTTATTGAAAAAAATGTACTTGTAAGTGGACCCTCACAGGTTAAACCTGTGTTGTTCAAGGGTCAACCATATATTTTCAAGTTTGATTCCTCTTACCAATGCTGCCCTCATAATTGAAATCAAGCAAGTTTGTATTTTTTATCTTAGTCTTAACCTTACCAACTCTGTGACCATGAATAAATTATTAAACTCATCCAAACTCCATATCCTCTCAATCAGAGATAATAAGCAGCTTCTCACTGTGGACATTCCAAGATGAAGTGAGATAATTCAGGCAAAGTTCTTGGTACACAGTAGTTACCCAAACACACTGTTCCCCTTCCCCAACCAGACTTTTTAATGCTTATGTTGATGGTGGCTAGAGTACAGAATATTCTACAATTGCTCCTACAAGTCCACTAGCCAGCCCTACCCACCCAGTGTTGGCATGTAAGGGTGGCCTTAATAGATTGCCCCAATTAACTCCTTTACTTTCTGGCTTTTTGTTAGGCTCCACCAATATACATTAACCTAGGAGGTTGTGCAACTGGCTCCCCCAAAGACTCCTGCAAAGACTTTATTCCTGTATTTGGCCACTCAGGTTATTATTTAGAGATATCGTTAAAGTAAAATTCTATCTAGTGTCCAATAACTGCCACCTTCCTTTGCTCCTTAAGGTCTAGGAGTCTTGATGGTACTTCTGTTGCTAGCATCTGATGATGCATTCCTCCATGACGGTCTCTCTTAACCAGGCCATACTTTTGTCAATTTTCCCTTTGTTAAATTCTCCTCAATTGCCTCTTTCCTGACAAGATCCCCAAATACACGTTACAAAACTGGGACTCTGTCCAAGTGCCAAACATTTTGCCTGCATGTCACTCCTACACAGACATCTATAGTTCAAAAGTACTTCAATGTAATAATGTACTGCGGTCCAGGCCTGCTCCTTAAGAAGGCAGGGCAGACTGTTTTCTTACCTGTAAAATGAGAGTAATACCTATTCATTTAAGTGGGTTGCTCAAGATGACCCCACTGGGAAGCTGCACCTCTGAGAATCTTTGCATCTCCTCTTTCCTTCCACAACACTGGGAGTAGGTTTTCTGATCTCTAAGGCGAGTAGGAAGTCTCTCCAAGGTTTCTTTAGAACACGCAGCACAGTTAAGTGGCTTCAATTCAAACTGAATAATGAACAGCTCTTGCTTTCCCAAGTCCACTGCCTCTAGTCTCAACCCCACGACTAGCAGAAACTCATTAAAACATCCAAGACAGAATTTTTGGAATGCTTTTTATGCTATTTTGTAGCTGGAAAGGCAGGATAGGGGAAACCACAATTGCCCTGGATCCTCTTACTTTTCTTTTTGTGTTGGGCTTATCTACACATATTACTTAACTTTACTATTCCTATTCACAATGTATTTCACTTCCATAGATACTTCAAGATATTGACAAGCTCCAAAAATAGAAAATGAAAATAGCCTTACTATTCCCTTCTACTTCTTTTCTCCTGCTTTGGCTAACATATCTCCCAAGCACTGGTAGTTTCAGGCTGTTTCTTTTATGAAAAGAAATGTGTTTGATGAGAAACTCTGCATCCAATAAAACAAATTAATGAATAAACAAAATTATGGACAAGAGATAACTCCCCTATTTTAAAAATCATTGTTTGGTATGAAATGCCACCTAACACAGAGCACAAAATATAGTAATTAGGGAAGACTGTTTTCAAATTTGAGAAGGATTTAAATTCTCAGATTTGAGAAGTCAAAAGTCAAAAATTTTGAACTGTGAATGCTAAAAAGTGACTTAAATCTTCAATAAAATGGCATTTCTTATCCATTTTCAACTTTTATTCTAAAAAGCCAGAGAGAGGATTCTGACTCGCTATTTGCCAGAATAGTTTATTTTGGCAAATTAGTTTAATTTAAAGCAAATTTTGATGGTGCTACTTTAAATAACATCCCATTGCCCAAGACATAAATTGTGTCTATCTTTTTTCATAAATGGCCAAGCAGCAGTAGTGTCCATGTCCCTAGCATGCTTACAGTCACACATTCTCAACACTCAGCAACATGTTCAGAAGCTCACATAAGTTTAACCTTCTATTACACCAGTGCGGTGACAAGTTAGTTGTCTCAAGTTTAGGAGAAGCCATGTGACAAAATGCTTTCCTCTGAAGCAATTAGTAAAATTCTTGATGTGGATATTTGATAAATAACCTCACAATAAAGAAAACAGCTTAGATCATTTTTTCCAGCATAGAAATTCCAGGATAAGAGTATTGAGTTGATTAAATTATCTGATCACATCTTTTATTTTTTACTTTTGTAAATTTCCAATAGTAATGTTTCTAGGGTTTAGATTTAGACCGTTTCATAATCAGCTAGCCTTGGACTAACAACAGAACATCCCTGGGACAAACTTTTTTCCTTGAAAGTGGGGGGCTGTAACATTTTGTAATTTTGAGAAGGAAAAATCACACTTGGTATTCAGGGGTACCTACGCCTCTTGGAGTCTCAGTAGCTTAAGTTGCATAGTAGTTCCAGATGAGAGAATACAAATGATTATATTTTAGAAGTTTCCCTGGAACTTCATTTTGAAAATTCAAGCAAACAAGAGAATTCAATTAATGAGAACCCTCCATTCTCCATGAAGTTCATTCAATGGAAATTTGAACCTGGCGCTGGGGAGTAGAAGATTAAGGGGTGAATTCTAGTAGAAGAATTACAAGGAAAAGGAGGATCGTCTTGTTTGAAACCAACATTCATTACCTAGCTGTGAATAGACTGATGTGTTTGATTCTCCTGTACTTAAGATATGATTTTATCTTTATGTTATTCAATCAAATGGAGATTTTCCTGGTTCAGGAGTTTAAGAATTTAAATCCTAGACTGGCCTAAGTTCCTCTTAGTGCTCAACAGCTGTTTCTTATGTCTCATCATCCAGGGAATATTTCTGATTAGAATCCAGCTTCAGTCATCTCAAAAACATTAAACTTGTGTGTGTGTTCTTTTTTCTTCCCATTGTCTTTGGCGTTATCATTTGAGAAGCATTTTGTATCCGTCACGAAGATTTCTTTTTATAATTTCTGTGATATCACCAGATTGAGAGGCTTCACAAGAAAGGCAAGGGGATGCTGATTGACTCTTTTGTCATTTTGAAGGCTGATTACTGTAATTCACTCTTCACGGGTCTCCCAGATTGTGCTGTTCAAAGATTGCAGTTGATATAAAATGCTGTGCTAGACTCCTCTTTTGAATAAGACTTGTTGAACACATTATCCTGGTTATGAAACCACTAGCTTTGTTATCCCCAAAAACCCTTTCCAATTCAATGTGCAATTATCATTTTATTATCTGTGAAAAGTGGACTTTTACTTATGAGGTTAAGTGGTAAAAGGCTATAAGAGACAATTCTTCTATAAGTGGGGGGGTCATGTACTGCACCCATACTTTCTGCTAGCTATGTGATTTATACTACAGGCTACCAGTTATGAAGAATAAAGTATATCTAACCAGACATACTTCCACACACGCCCACCTTACCACTGAATAACAGAATCACAACAATATCAAACTTGCACAGATATACCACAAAGGAAAAAATGAAACACTTAGATAAACACATTAGAAAATAATTCGGCCTCCATAAGGCTCAAAGAAAACAGCATTTCCCTTTCTTTGTCACTAATAATTTGTGATTTAGATAGATAGGGAGAGATTTTAGAGGAAGATAGATAGATAATAGATAGATAGATAGATAGATAGATAGATAGATAGATAGATAGATAGATACATACATACATACATACATACATACATAGAGAAATAGGGAAATAGAGAGATAGATAAATAGACATATAGATAGATGGGTCTGAATTTGGAGAAACTGTATCTCCTCTTATACATTTCTGGTGCCTTTTAAAAATATAACAACCCATTTGGAAATACAACTGATCAAGTGACTCAGCAATCAAAAGCTTGTTTATACATTTTGACCAGTACTTTTTAAACTAAGAACTTACTCTAAGAAAATCATAAATTTTATTTTCTCCTGGTTACTCATATTTTTAGTTTTAGATGTTCACTTTTCTGTACAATATTTTTTAAAAGAAAAGCAATTTAAATAATAACAAGAAAAATATTAAGTTAGTGCTTAAGGTTATAGAGATCAAAGGCATACAATATTAAGCAGACATTAAAAACTGTTATAAAGAGCCTATTACAAATGATTACATTATAATAATTTTAATATTATTTTGAATTATATATGCCATGATTAGCTTTGTTATATGGTGCATATAAAAATTTGGAAATAAATACACACAAAGATAGCTTGATATGTTTTACTGCAGGCACTGGAACTGTCCCCCCCTTTTTTTCACCTGTCTATAACAAGAAGCACAGATCTGTGCTCACTGATCTCATATACAAAATGTTATTAATTGCAATCAAGCGTTTAGACTCAGTATTATTGTTCGGTATTATTACATGATAAGTAAAAAGGCAAATGTTTTATTTTCTACATTATATATGTATAATATTATATATACACACAGTATATATATTTTATAAACATGCACATATATATGCACACTCATAGCTGTAAATATGCACATATAAATGTAGATAAATTTTGTATTTCTTTTTATAAATATATACATTCATATATGGATATATAGATTCACACATATGTAAATATATGCATGTTTTCTACTTAGGTTTTATAAATGTATACACACACACATATATACACATGTCAAATGAAATTTAGGTATTAATTCAGTGGTTATGATAATCAGCAAATATTTATGCTATTTTTAAAATTAGAAACAAAGATTATATTCAGAAAATCTACTACAAGATGTGAACATCTCTCACCAATTTCAAAAAAGTAATGCTTCCACAGTGATTTCCAGGTAACATAGTGATTTTTGTCTTATTCAAATCTTTACATGACTTGTCTCCAAACATTTTTTACTATGGTATTCTACACAGCATATGCCTTTGATTTTCCAAGCACTTTCCTTTCTTTGGATTTGCCATATACTTTGGTTCCTCCACAATTTTGCGTGGATAATACAGTCTAGAACACACTTACTCTTTACTGGATCTCTTAAAATTCCATGCATCCTTTCAGTCCCAGCTCTGATGTCTCAGCTGCCAAGAAGTCTTTCCAAATAGGACTACTTGCTTTCTTCCTTTTGATTGTGTGCACCTTTGCTAGAAACTTCCCCACAGCATTTGTTTTTATGTTTCTTTCCATTTCACCACCTCCTCTATTTCAACCTGTCCTGCTAGCAAATTAATGGGTATGAAAGCCATGTCATAATTATCGCCCAGAACCTAACGCAATCCCTGGCACATAATAGGTTATTCAACAAATGTAAGAGAGAAGAAAATACTACAAAGAGAAAAAGAGAAGACAGGAGAGAATGAAGATGGAAGAAGAAAGAGAGAGAAAAACGTGGTAATTGAAGCTTGCTGCTTCAGGGACTCAGCCCTGGAGCATGCAATCACTTGAAAACTATTAATAATTGCCATGTCTCCAGGGACCAGAGACATACAGATGTTGTTACACAGTCACAGAGCCACTAAGTGTGTGTGTCTGTTGGGAGGGTGGGGGTGAGTGTGGCAGTATTTGACTTCAAGTCTTACTGCTTCAAGCCTCAAGGGCTACTTCATTCCATCACAGCCTGAGTCACATCTTGAGATTATGCTGGTTTGCCAGAAGAAGGACATAGCACTACAATTAATGCTAGTGAGGTGAGTGTGTTTTATAGACTGAAGAACACGGGGTTCTCATTGTTTCTGTAGATATTTTATTCATTTCATAATTGACATTTGAAGTTTTAATTAAATGTCTCAATATAAATTTGTAGGGCAGTGTTCTAATATTTAATATATTCTCAAGAATACTCAAAAAAGGTGGTGCTGATGAGCTATGGATTCTAGAAATATTTCATGAATATAATTACTTGGGGATGAATTCATGAAAAAACAATCTCTTTGATATACATGCTTTACCAATGAATGATGTTCTGGTGTTACTTGCTGTTTTTGAAGATTCATAGTTATTTATTTCTCTTGGCAAATATATAGTTATGACATGCAAATTCTCCTATAAGAGTTGATAGGAAAACAATTAATTTTCCACAGGTGAAAATATATTATCACATGAATATTGGGAATTCAGAATGTGACCCAGCAATGAGAAAGGTCTTGGACAAAGTCCTGCAGCCTGCAGCTGTGGGGTCCAAATCTTGGTCTTTAGAAACTTAATTATAAAATATTTTTTTAAATTTGCCTAGAAACTCCATGTCTGATAAAAAGAATGTAGAAAATAATATACTCTCCTTTGCCAAAAAATATCTCCGCAGAATGCTTAGTAAGATATTTGTCCAACAATCACCTTCTATGCTATCCCAGCATCTTAATATGATTCTGTTTGACAGGCATGGCTCTGTCATATAGGTTTTATATATTAACCTCTATATGCCCTGCCCCATTTATGCTTGGAAATTGTTGCTATAGAACAGCGGGCTTGAAAGCTTTAAATCAGACCGCTGAGGATCATTCCACTATCTCAATGTGTAAAAATTACTTCCTTACATGTGAGTTTCCTGTTTTATAATGTAGCATATTCTTAGACTAAAAAAACTACAGCTTCTTAATTATCCCACTGTGTAGATCACAGCCATCTCTATATCCATATCCATATGGAATAACATATGAAATCCCTGCAAGTGAATTAACTATTATATCCCATCTCTATATTTTTACTCCCAACATGCATGGTGACTTCGTATAGACTGTTACTTCTGTAGCTCTTGGATTCCCTGTTAAATAATTCTATGCAGGCCACCATTTCCAGTACCAACATATGGCTAGCCAATGACTGATGCTACCTAAATTGCCAATTTTGAGTTACATTGAAATACTTCCAATTATTCCTATTCAGAATTAAGGTGAAATTTCTTTTTTCCTAAATGAAAACATTTCCAGGGACACTTCAATCAAGTGGAATTATTTCTGTGAAGAACATGATGGCACTATTCTTTCCTTAAGCCACAATTCCAATAACTAATTACACGCATAATAAGTATATTATGGTTTAAAAAAGCAAAGTGAAAGTCACTACAAAATTGGATGCTTTCTCCTAGCAATTCAGAACTTAAGCAGAAGAGAACAGCAGAGTTGTAGAAAGAATGGGGCACTGGCCTTGGAGTTACCTACTAAGAAATGGAGCCAGAATTCAGACCTGAATCTAAATACAATTTAGTGACGATTTTCAATTCTTAGAACCTCAGTCTCCTCACTTATAAAACAGACATAGAAATACCCACCTGAGACTTATAAAATAGCACCCGACATAATTCACAGAGTATAATAGGTACTCAAAACAAATTTTAATTGAATTGATCTTATCCCCAATGTTAATGTGGTCCTAATGCCTGTCGTGCTTCAAAGGCCTAGATATCAATCAGACATAGTATATCTGATCGATCAATCAGACATGATCAATCAGGGCATGTCATATTGATCACAGCCTACCACTACACACAAGCAATACAAGTAGTGTTTTAGGAGCCCAGGTTTGATATGACACAATGGGTTGGATTTCTGGCTTCTTCACTTCCAGTTGTTGTAAATAACCTGGGAAATTTTCTTAACCTCTCTGAGTCCATGATTTTTCTTCTACCACATGAAGACAGCACTTACCCCAAAATATTTTTAAAAGATGACTATTAAAGATAAACACATGATAAAATATTTAGCCAATAGTAATTAGCTGATCAACACTGTGATGACAACAACAATAACTACTACCACTACAACCCCTAAGACTACATTATTGTTGTAATTGCATAACTCTGACTGCATAAAGCTGTAAAGACAGGGACAATAATTGCTTCCATTGCTTTAAAACAGGGCAGAAAAACACAACTATTTCAATGAGAGATCTTTGGCCAGGGGGGGAGTGTCTTCATTTAATTACGGTAGCTGTCACAATGACCATCGAACATAGACTGACGACTTGTCTAAATTCCCCTCAGAGTAGGACTCAGGAGCTAGACTGAGATATATATATATATATATACTTTCCAGGGCTTTCTACCACTGTCATGCTTCTCCTGGTTTTTCTTTGTCAGCCAAAGAGGCTTATAAAACATTGAGATATACAAAAGTGAAAGGTGTTCAAGTACTGAGCGGAGTTACATGCTAGAGGCACTTAAAATTCTGACAACTTGATTCTTTCACAGTAATTCAAAGGGCACAGATCTCACAACTAACCCTGGATAATCTTCTCACCACTCCTTTTGTTCCTTTCAAGCCAATACCCTCCTTGACCCTTTTGTTGCATTCCACAAGTCCTGTGTTTGAAATCCTCCTACATTCTTCTTTGGGGGTGCAGGCTCTTTCTTCCCAGTGCAGTGACTTGCCTCTTTCCTCACATTTATCTCTGAAAATAGAATTTCCCTCCTCCTCCTCCTCCCCTTATGCCTCTTCTCAGACAATGCTGCTGCAGGATTCCTGCTTCATCAGATCACTGTCTGTGCAAGACATAGCATCAGCTGTTGGCTCAACATTGCACCTCGTTTTCCCTTTTGCTTATAATCACCGGTTCTCATTTTGCATTTTTTCTTTATGTTTTCATATTTTCCAAAAGAGTGTATTTGTACTCATGTAGTCAACACTTTTCAGCTCCCATTCATACACCTAAGAAAGTGGGTGGCACATAAAATCTTGGGTTCTATTTTATACGGATTAAGGAAAAGAAGCGGGATGAGCATACTTAGCCACTGACAAGGAATGAGTTCATCATTCCATAAGTGTTTATCAAACAACTACTGCATATCAAACACTGTTTCAGATAAAGACAGAGAAGGAAGCTGACTTCATAATCTCTACATTCTAAGTGTGGAGGCAGGGGACTATATTGCAAGTTGCACAGGTGTATGAAACACAGCAAACAGTCACCACAATGTATTGGCTTTCTGGTTCCAGCCTTTCCCTTTAAAAAACAGAGAGAGTGGTACTTGCAGACAAAATAAGACAAATATGTGTGATCTGCAGGAGCCATTCATTACTAGTGGTCCTTATGCACATAGACCACATTTTAACTACACTTAGCCCAGGCTGTTTGGGAAACTTGCAATCTAGGTGTGATTATGCCCCAAGATAAAGAGGCAAGCAGAGGGGAATAGATCTCTATGTCCCTCCAGGACAGAGATAGTTAGATCTGTATAAACAAGAGCCTGAGTCTGACCTTCCTTGGAGGGAAGCCGGAGGCAAAAAACACTTAGAACAGAAAGTGAGGTTGATGCTCTAGTTAATAGAGAGTTACTAAACAGAGAGTTAGTAACAGCAGGTTGTTACAGGTCTACTGTACCCTTAGTGACAGTTGTCAAAATACATCACAGCAGTGTTTTTCCAAATAGTTTAAGTGGCTTGTGCTTTTTATTCTTTATATTAAAATTAACTCTATATCAAATAGGTAATCTTATTTATCCTTCTCTAGATTTTTAAAGATTATATGACTCTCCTTTGGCTTACACTTCCTGATTCTTATCAGTCTCTTCTCATTCTCCACTGCCTCCTTGCAGTATGTGCTCTTTCTTTGAATGTTTTTGTTTCAATGAATCTAAGGGAAGATACATATTATAGGAAAACATATTTGGCATGTGAATGCATGAATGAACGGATATTGAAGTTCCACCTTTCCTAACTGTCTGCTTCCTTCAATTCAACTCAATAAACACTCACTGATCACCTCCTATTTGTCAAGCTTTAGGCCTGGTGGATAGAGGGGTGTCTCCACAAGATTCTCTGCAGCAAAGATACCCACTGTTGATAAAAGACTGGTTCCCTCAAACTCTTCGTTGTTCATGGTAATTACAGAACCTGAGGTTAATTTGTTTACATTTTCTGTTTTTGTGCTTCTTACAATACAAAGAATGCAAGTCCCTGATTGATTTCTGAGAAACTTGCAGCCATTACTAGCATGTGACATTTTATGCTGTGTAATGCTGAACAAAATACCATCTCTAGAAGTAACCTATATATGTGCATATAAGTTCAACATACAAAAGAAAAAATCATTTTATGCAGAGAAAACATTGTGGGCTAGAACAAAAGCATAAATGTGTCTTCAAATCTGACATTTATGTTTTGAGTAACTTTGAATAAGTCACTAATCCTTTCTAATCATGAAGTCCCTGAATTGTTAAATGAAAAACACTAATCTTTTGTCACTAAAATGATCAAGGGATTAAATCAGGAAATGCATGTAAGGTTGTCTGAAATATATACTTTTCCTGCTTCTTGAAAGTACAGCATAATAAGTGACTTACTCCAAGTCACAGTGCTAGTAAATGACGTTGGAATCTAGAATTTTCTAACTCTAATTCAAATAGCTCTCTCCTTAAGCAATAGTGTAATTCTTTGTCCATCCTCACTGAAAAAAATGCATTTCCTGAGATCCCATAAAACACATCAAAATGCATTGTATCATAGATAGGCAGATTGTACTGATGATTATCAAGATCTTTAACTTTTTTTTCCTTTCTGTTTTGCTAGGAATCATTGCCATGTGATGGCCCCAAAGGGTTCCAAAGATAAGAGGATGTTGTTGATTCTTTCTGAACCTATCAATCAGCCATTCTTCCCACAGCTGTTTGTCTGATTATTTCATTTTCCCAAAGTGTGAACTTAGTTTTATTGTATTTGTTTTATATATTTAGAGGAAAGTACAAAATAAGCCTGAAGATCTTCATGTATTCAAATGATCTGGTATTATGAAGGAATTCTAGGTTTCCATTTTGATTGTGAGTGGACTTAGAATCCAAAGAAATCTTAGGTGAGCAAATCAGACAGATGATAAATGAATTAAACTTTCTTTCATAATGGTTTTTCATACTTGTGCTACCTCTGTCAAATACTCCAAACTTAACCCTGATCTCTTAGCACCCCACAGCAGGGAAAGAGAAGTGAAGCCATGTTCTCATCTTCCACCCTCCTTAATTCCCCAACTTTGCATAAGGCTAGATAATGTGATTCCAATTAAAGCCACGGAGAGAGCACTTTTAATGAGATAGGTACTAAGGGTTGGAGATATAAAAACAGATGAGATGTAGTTCTCTAGATCTGAAATAGCTCACAGTTCAAATGATGAGGCAAGTGTGAGCAACAGCTGCTAAAAGGCAAATTTATCTCCTCCCATTTTGGACCTTGCTATTGTGTCTCACTTCACTCTGTTATAACAATTATCACACCAAATTTGTTTTCTATATATGCTTTTGTTCCTAATTTTTGCACCTACCTTGCCTGGCCCTCTTTGTCAAAATTTGCCAAGGCTTTGAGCACTCTCTTTTCTATAAAGGTATTCCTGCTCCAATCTTCCCACACTAAAATACATGACTAATGCCTTGTTTACTCCCCTGAGAACTTTGATAAATACCATAAGAATATATAAAAGTGATTTTCATCTTTCCATGTTGCAACAGATCAGTCCTAAGCTTAGAATCCCAACAGCTATTATATCCCAGGCACACTTCATAGACAGTGTGACTATCAGCAAGCCACTTTGTCTCCCTGATCCTGTCCTCCTTGGTAAAAAAAAGCATTGTAATACCTCTCTTCAAACGTCAAATTATTAATGAGCCTTCCTTGACCAACATTTACAAAATAATAACCAATGTCTGTTGGCACTCCTATTCTTTCTCACCCAACCATTGAAGTCTTGGTCCATGTGCATTCTAGTGGGACCAGACAGACAATAAACAAATTGAATTTTTGTTGTTGTTTATTGATGCTTACCCAGCCCCTAGAAAAATACCTGGCACATAATAGTCTCTCAGTATTTCTAAATCTTTTTCAATGGCTCGATGCATGAATACTTTTTTTCCTTTATGAGCTTGTAATAAATTGCTATGGCTAAAAGGAACAAGATCATGTCTTTTACAGGGACATGGATGGAGCCGGAAGACATTATCCTCAGCAAACTAACTCAGGAACAGAAAACCAAACACTGCATGTTCTCACTTATAAGTCGTAGATGAACAATGAGAACACACAGACACAGGGAGGGAGACAACACATATTGGGGTCTTTCAGGGGTCAGAGGGAGGGAGAGCATCAGGATAAATAGCTAATGCATGTGGGGCTTAATACCTAGGTGATGGGTTGATAGGTGCAGCAAACCACCATGGCACACATTTACCTATGCAACAAACCTGCATGTCCTGCACATGTATCCCAGAACTTAACATAAAATAAAATAAAATAACTTTTTTTAAAAAATAAAGAAAATAGAAAAGAAAAAATATAAGAAATAAATTTAAGTTAAATAAAATAAAATAATGTAGTCCATCAGTCACAGGGGAAAAAACTTGCTATGGCTGAATAGTACTCCATTGTGTATATCTACTACACTTTCTTTGTCCATTCATCTATTAATGGACACTTAGATTGCTTCCAAATTTTAGCTATTGTAAACAGTGCTGCAACAAGCATAGAAGTGCTAATATTCCTTCGATATACTTATTTCCTTTCTTTTGGGTATATACCCAGCAGTAGGATAGCTGGATCAGATGGTAGCTCAATTTTTAGTTTTTTGAGAAACCTCCGAACTGTTCTCCATAGTGGTTGTCCTAACTTACATTGCCACCAATAGCGTACTATTCAGCCATAAAAAAAGAATGAGATCCTGTCATTGGCAACAACATAGATGGAACTGGAGATCATTATGTCAAGTGAAATGAGCCAGGCACAGAAAGACAAACATCACATGTTCTCACTTATTTGTGGAATCTACAAATCAAAACAATTGAACTCATGAACATAATGGTTACCAGAGGCTGGGAAAGGTAGTAAGGGGCTGGGGAGGGAGTGGGGATTGTTAACATCTAGAAAATAAATTGAAAAAATAAGTAAGACCTACTATTTGATAGCACAATAGAGTGACTATAGTCAATAATAATAACTTAATTGTACATTTTAAAATAAAGAGTGTAAGTAGATTGTTTGTAACTCAAAGGATAAATGCTTGAGGGGATGGATATCCCATTCTCCATGATGTGCTTATTTTACTTACATGCTTGTATCAAAACATCTCATATACCCAATAAATATACACACCTACTATGTACCCATGAAATTTTAAATAATAATAAGACAATAAAAATTTAAAAAATGAAGTTTCCCCATCAAAAAATAAAGAAACTTTTGTGATTTGTTTGTTTGCTTGCTTGGAGACGGAGTCTTGCTCTGTCTCCCAGGCTGGAGTGCAGTGGCACGATCTCGGCTCACTGCAAGCTCTGCCTCCTGGGTTCATGCCATTCTCCTGCCTCAGCCTCCTGAGTAGCTGGGACTACAGGTGCCCGCCACCACGCCCGGCTAATTTTTTTTTTATTTTTGTATTTTTTGTATTTTTAGTAGAGACGGGGTTTCACCATGTTAGCCAGGATGGTCTCGATTTCCTGACCTCGTGATCCGCCCGCCTGGGCCTCCCAAAGTGCTGGTATTACGGGCGTGAGCCACCGCACCCGGCCAGAAATTTTTATGGTTTTAATGTTTGCTCCCTCTTCAACTCATGTTGAAATTTAGATGCCATTGTAACAGTATTAAGAATTAGGACATTTAGGAGGTGATTAGGCCATGAGGTCTCTGCTCCCAGGAAAGAATAAATGCCATTATCACAGGAATTGGTTGTTTATAAAAATATGAGTTTGGCCCTGTTTTGTCTCTCCCTCTTGCCCTCTCTTTGCCCCTTTGCCAACTGATGTCTTATGCAGCAACAAGGCCCTCACCAGATGCTGCCACCTAGATCTTGGACTTCCCAGCCTCCAGAACTGTGAACAAATACACTTCTGTTTATTATAAATTATCCAGTCTGTGGTATTCTGTTATAGAAGCACACAACAGACTAAGGCAGAAATTCTATATGAAAACAGACATATACAAATAGTGACTCCCTTCAGACCTCTTCTGAAGATGCATAGAGGATTAGAGCTGACTTTTCCTGCCTCTTCACCTCTGAGATGGAAAACTCTGGCTACAGAATACTCAAGAGCCACAGCAGTACTGCCCTACTTAACAGGGAGCTAGGTGGTGTCATTAATTTATGCCTGTGAAACATTCTGAATACCTTAGGATCAAATTACTGTTGTGCTTATTCTCGCTCTTACATAAATATTTGCACATGTGAAAATTCAGCACCTTGACATTTACTGAAATGGTTGCATGGAAAAATGAGGTAAATTGACTCAGAGACAGGTGTTGGCAGTCAGCACAGTGGAAAACAGCCCTTTGTCAAAGTGACAACCATACGTGGTGTAGCAAATGTTCAGAAACCAGGACCTGCTGGAGGTGGATGGGCTAAAGGGTGGCTCTAAAATGATACTTTCTGTCAGCTGCTGTGGGTCTGAACACACAGCCTGGACCCTCTGGTCCTATACTTTATACTTCAGGGCTGCTCCACCAAGATAATAAGGCTGGTATTTGTTTTGTGTATTAAATGTAAACAAGACTCAATTTTACACGCTAAATCATTTTCAAGCCAATGTCTTATGTTACCAACAATTTTCAGTTACAATGTGACTCAGAATTGAGAGATGCGGGATTCAAGACAGTAATATTTGGCTTAATGCCCTTCAGTGACATTTCTCACTTTGGCAGAAAAGGAACTCAGGTAGCTGAGTGTAAATCATGTAGGGGGCGCTTTGAATATCTCAGCTTGAACCCTATAAGATGCTCTGGAAAGGAGCTATGATCATTCATCCTTAGATATAAAGAAATGGGATCTCAGGGATATGGAATATCTTAGTCAAGGTCATGCAACTAGGAAATGTTGGGGAGAGAAGTGAAACCTAACTCTGACTCCAAAGTTCACATTCAGAACTTTACATACCAAGTTGTCTCCCCTGAAATTCCAAAACACATTGCTTCAAACTTGAATCCTCTCTCTCTCAGAAACAGTGACCACTCAGAGGCTTAGCTTTTGTTTGTTTGTTTGTTTGTTTGTTTGTTTAAAAAAGTTTATATGTGTGCACGTGTCTTTATAGCAGCATGATTTATAATCCTTTGGGTATATACCCAGTAATGGGATGGTTGGGTCAAATGGAATTTCTAGTTCTAGATCCCTGAGGAATCGCCACACTGACTTCCACAATGGTTGAACTAGTTTCCAGTCCCACCAACAGTGTAAAAGTGTTCCTATTTCTCCACATCCTCTCCAGCACCTGTTGTTTCCTGACTTTTTAATGATCGCCATTCTAACTGGTGTGAGATGGTATCTCATTGTGGTTTTGATTTGCATTTCTCTGAGTATGTTTATTGCGGCACTATTCACAATAGCAAAGACTTGGAACCAACCGAAATGTCCAACAACGATAGACTGGATTAAGAAAATGTGGCACATATACACCATGGAATACTATGCATCCATAAAAAATGATAAGTTCATGTCCTTTGTAGGGACATGGATGAAACTGGAAACCATCATTCTCAGCAAACTATCGCAAGGACTAAAAAACAAACACTGCATGTTCTCACTCATAGGTGGGAATTGAACAGTGAGAACACATGGACACAGGAAGCGGAACATCACACACCGGGGACTGTTGTGAGGTGGGGGGAGGGAGGAGGGATAGCATTAGGAGATATACCTAATGCTAAATGACGAGTTAATGGGTGCGGCACACCAACATGGCGCATGTATACATATGTAACAAACCTGCACGTTGTGCACATGTACCCTAAGACTTAAAATATAATAAAGTTTTTTAAAAAGTTTATATGTAAAACAGAGCATTTGTTTGGCTTATTTCCTTCAGCGAATTTTTCAGTTACTTTAGATGACAGTCCTCAATAACCATTTTCCAGGGTATAGGAGGCACATTACTTTAGAGTTCACGTGAAATGTAAATAAGGCAATTCCCATTTTTAAGTGCGCTTTCTCCAAGTCTATTTTCCAATGTTATAGAAAATGATGTGATCTCAGAATATATTTCATTATGATGATTCTAGTATTTGATTATTGCAATTTAGTATAACTTGTGGATAGAAAATGAAACTTGATGGGTCAGGGTGGGTTCCTTTCTTCTAACTATTACAGGATAACTAAGGAAAGTTATGTATAGTGAGAAAAAACACAACCTGTGGCACATCAATAATCAGTTTCTCAATATCTGATCAATAACAATCTTGTACAGTTATGCCATAAGGGAAAGACTTTAAAAATATGACTTTGCAAAGTTGGTAAAACCTGGTTATTAAGAATGCCACTTTGATAGCAAGTCAGATTTAAACTCAAATGAATTGACTAAAGTCATACAGAGAGCAAAGTTAATTGTATAAGAACTGTATGGGGCCACTTCTTTCCTTGACCCCATTTGGTAAAGGAAAAACTAAGGACTAGCAAGGTTCATTCCCAGCTATCTCAATTACCAAATATTTTTACCAGCTCTACTGTCCCCTGACACATAGTAAGTCTTTTCTATCATTATAATTTGTGTCTAGGGTTGCTAATTTATACTCTGCTGAGAGTGAAAGCAAGAAAATAAAATCTGCTGTTTCACTTTGTAAACACAGTTATTTATTATTACTTTCATTTACAGCTCATGAATTCATTTGTCCATAAATGGCACAATTAGGCAATCTCAATTTCTGTCTTTAGAAGATCCTCAGGTGTTAGAGTGCAAAGGTGGCTTCTAAGATAGATAATACCACAGAAACAATATTAAAGTTAATGGAATGGAAGGAAAGTTCCAATAGTGCTGTGTCACACACAATAAAACTTTACCGCACATGAAAACTACCTTTAAAGAAACTCTCCAGATACGTAAAAAAAAAAAAAAAATCTATCTAATTATAGCTATGCTTGCATTCACCAACCAGTTCAACTCTGTTAACCTTATGAACACTATAATCTCTAATTTACTAAATTCCAAATTTCTGATCCTCATGGTGATATAAAACTGCCTAGCTCATAATAAAACTATCACACTTAAGATTCTGAATGGCAAATTACACATAATCACAAATTGTAAAGTGAGTCTAGTATAGTCCTTACATCACTTTTCTAGCTTCTCCTTTGTTTTATTTATATAGCCATATGTGTCTTAGATTCTGCCCATGAGAACTCAAAAACTGTGTCTTTTTCACTTATTTGAAACATAATACCAGACCCACAGGAGTTTGAAAAACCGACTTATCCTGCAGATATCTATTTTAAAAGAATGAGTGCAAAACCTATTTATTTTCATTTTATAACCATGCAATTTTCTAATTGCAAGGGGAAAAAAAAGTAAGCCTACAGATCGGTACTTAAACTCAAAATTACTTTTAAATTAGAGTTTTGCTCCAAGTGGAAAGTCTCATAGCTTTTTAAGGAACGAAGGACTGATTCTCTTGAGACTGAATATGCTTTGCAAGTGATTCCATTTTGAATTCCCGTACCCAACATTCCTGAATCATCCATATCCAGATGAATCAAAACTAATGATACTGGTAATTCAAGAATGTTCCATTAAGTTTCCACTTCCCTTTCATAAAGTCAAAATAAAATCATTGAAGTAATAATAAATTAATGATCTCATTGCCTTATATGTTTCCTTTATGACACTTTGGATAATAAGCAAGAAAATATCCAATTGGTATAATTTTGGCATAAATTTTTATGATGGCATCTCTCCAGTTCTTTAACCTCCATCAAGTCAAATCTATTTCTACCCCACACATTTTGTCCCTGATAGTGGAGATGATTAATAAGTATCTATTCACTTAATTGAAAATAATTCACTTAATTGAAATTAAAAATTAATCTAAATGAGAGCATCAAGGTGTTTAGAGTACCTGTCTTCTTTTCCTTTGTCCAGACTCCTCTACATTTTGCAGATGGGAAGCCTAATTCAGCGGAGGTGGAAATGTGACAGAAGTGGTCAGAAAACCGAGCTCTGAAGTTTACTACCTGGGTACTTCTCAGAAATTAATTTGCCCAGAGATTTTATTTCCTTACATGAAATGTAAGGACCATAAAACCCACTTCACATAGTTACTAAGAAAATTATTGAAATGGCACAAAATTTGTGATCAATAAATGGTAACTACCTTCTGCTTAATTTTTGGAACAAAATAAAACAGACTGGGATACTCAAGAGTTACATTCCACTGTAATAAATGAGAAGTCACTGCTTCTAGAAGGGAAGAGGAGACACAAAGCATCTAAAGAGAACACACTAGTGAAATGTTATGAGCTAGTCTTATGTAAAACTTACAGGCGCATCTTTATGTTCCTGGTCCACTATCAACAATCCCATAGCTACTGTTCCCTAATAATCAGATGCTGGGATATATTGAATATGACAAAAGATATATTCTAAGTTTTTAGAAAGCATCCATTTTTGAAATCCAGCATCTCCTGGCATCTGAAATTAAATGTATCAAAATCCTTCTGAAAAAGCCCATTTTCTAACCATGTTCATTCTGGATTTAACTGTCTGTGTTTGTTTTCTCATTCATGACATATTATTTGAACAACTATCATGAGATGGGCCTGGTTCTAAGCCCTGCAATGCATAGTGAGGAAACCATCCAAGATCCCTGTCCATATGGCACAAACTCTTTTTAAAAAACACAAAAACAATATTTTTGTCACAAAAAGAGAAATTATGGCCTCATGTTTTAGTCCAGAGAAAATTATTTCATAGGGATGTTTCTGAAATTTGACTTTATGAGGAAACAAATTGAGTATTTTCCTCTTCCTTCTACCTCTGCTCTCTTAGTGGATTCTTACTCATGCATCAGAGACTAACTTTGGCTTAAAGAAAAGTGGTCTCCAATGTTAATTAACCCCCTTCTGTAAGCTTCCAATCATTTTATATATATATATGTAATTAATATATAAAATTAATTATGGGAGGTGGGTGGAAACTTATGATGTTTCACTCTCTGTTAAACAAGAACATTAGATAATCCTTCTCTTTGGAAGTTACATCTAAAGTTACTTTTGCCATAACATTTAAAGCAATTATTGAGCACTGGAGATTTCTGAAGGAATATATTCCATGTAGTCTTAAATGCTGAGGATGCAGAGTAAGGTTATAGGAATGGGAGGGAGGGAACTACAACAATAAACATAAAAGATTACTGTCTATATCTATCAATCAATCAATCTGTCTGTCTACATCTACCATCTATCCTACACACACACACACACACACACACACACACACTTTTTTATTGTATAAGGAGTTATTACAAGTTAACATCTCTTGGATATTGGTTAATCTTTGATGCTGTTAGATAAACATGTTTTCCTATAAAATTAATGAAAACAAACCTTTGTTGTTCTTCACCAAATCATTTTGAATTAGTCATATGAAACAGAGCTAGATTTCCAAGGTCAAAAATGACACCACTATAGGAACCAAATATTCAATTTAATTCTGAAGGGACATGATACATAGAAAGCTGAGAAAAAATCCTGATCCTACCTGGTGTGTTCACATTGGATGAATGCCACTGGGGAATACATTTTTTCTTTTGCTTCCAACTAAACCCATCCCAACGCATCCCAGTGTAATATCAGGTGTTACATACTGAGGGGGCTGTGTAGTTCATAGTCTTTCTATCCAGCATGCACATATGCAGACCTTGGTTTCTCCAAATAGACATTTCTTTGACTCTAGCTATGGTCAGCACTGGAAAGCTCCTTGTGAACTTCAAAAAATGGTTTGGCCAAAGGTGGAAGTAACATGACCATCACACCACTTCAAGCTTACCCAAGTATATTTAACTGTTCTATGTGCTTGGAGTGGGGGGATTATTTTAATAATCATAAAACAATTAATATGACCTCAGCCCCTAGTTCATATATTGTATCTCCCACAGAAGACACCAAATGGGAAAATAAGTGATTGTTAAGTCATTGTGTGCACGCAGCTAGCTGTCCTCTTAACTACGAAATGAGACATAAAAACTGGAGAAGGATGACATTTGTTGAGGGTATACATCTGTATATATTGAGCAGACACCTATTAGAAACTTAAAATTACATTTCGTCACAATCATTATCATCATTTATTTTGGGCATTTCAGACAAATCAATGAGATGTAAAGTTAGGTACAAGTAAAATTAGTCACTTTAGTTTCTCATTATTCTTCTTCAACGTATTAATTCATTAATTTGCCCAACAAATATTTATTGTAAACTATATGTAGAGTTTGACACCTGTTTGGCATTGGCCATATCACTTAACCTCAAAGATCCTCAAAATCTTCATCTTTAATAAGATATGTTAAAATAGCTACTTTACTTGATATAGGGATTAAATAAGAGTGCAAGCAAAGACACTGGAGACACTGGCCACCAGCACAGTTTGTTGCTACCTACAATTTTTATTGTAATATTGATTCTTCTATCTGAAATGCAAAGAACATAAGAAAGGCAAGTTTCTTTCTCCATACTCTCTTTTGTCCTAAAACAATAATAGTATCATATGATATTATTCTCCTTCTCTTTAGTTGCTGAGAATGTGTGTATGTGTGTGTGGTGTGTGTTTGAAAGACCTGTCTCCCACCTGTCTTCTTACTCCAAAAATGTGGAAATCTATGCCCATTACTGCATTAAAAGAAAAAAAAAAGGAAATTGGATGAAGAGGGCATTAGGAGGAAACCCCACAGGTGACAAAAACCACTCTTTGGCTTCCTCCCAAGTCCTCCTGTCTATTGGCCTTGTGCCTAATATTTACAGGGAGAACTCCTGTGCTATGCCAAGAGGCTTACAAGGGACTCCACATGTAACAGAATTAGCCACCCTTACACCTCTCCACTCCTGGCTTCCCACTTCATGAGAGGGCATAATTTGGAGGGGGTGTGTGATTTTGTAAAGTGAATCAGCTGTGGGATTGGTAGAGCTACCTCATCCTTTAATCAGCACTTGGCATGGAAAGAGGTTCTAGGTCTCCTATGATGTAACTGTCCCAGCAATAGTCAAAATCTTACCTCCACTGCATGTCACTCCTGCCTTTCAAACTTTCAACTCCAAATCCAGCAGTTTTAATGAAAACAGGTGGTTTGTGTGGAACACAGCTGAAGGACTTTTCTACCTACCAACAATGCAAGAGCTTTTGGTTCTTCTAAGTGAAAATGTCCTATCACAAATATCACATTTTGTTTCATTAAATACAAACAAAAATAACAAAACTAATGATATTAGTGATATCCTTAATTTGTGAAGATCAAAAGCAAATGATGGGACATATATTTTTTCAATATCATGAATGATTAGAAGACAGTGTTAGTGCTTTTAAAAATTGGGTACTTAATGAAGAATTATGTATAAATAGACTTATATACTACCCATTTTGTGTTGCTATAAAGGAATACCTGAGACTGGGTAATTTACAAAGAAAAGAGGTTTATTTGACTCATGGTTCTACAAGCTCTACAAGCATGATACCAGCATCTGCCCGGCTTTTGGTGAGGAAGTTGTACTCATGGCAGAAGGTGAAGAGGGAGCAAGGCATGTCACATGGCAAGACAGGGAGCAAGAAAGAGAGAGGGAGGTGCCAGGCTCCTTTAAACAACCAGCTCTTGCATGAACTAATAGAATGAGAATTAACTCATTACTGAGGGGAGGGCACCAAATCATTCATAAGGGATCTGCCGCCATGACCCAAACACCTCTCACTAGGCCTCACTTCCAACATTGGAGGTCACATTTCAACATAAGATTAGGAGAGGACAAAAAATAATAATAAAATAAAAATAAAAATTGGGTACTTAAGTCACAAGAAGTAAAAGCACACATTCAAAGTCAGACAGAAATTAGTTACGTTTGGATTTCTAAATTGCAGATTACGTTTATTATGTATCGAAAAAGTTCTTCAAGTAAAATCTTCTAATACCATTGAGAAAATGAAAACTATTTAATTTCTCAATATCACCCTGATCATCAATTTATCTTTTCCCCTGAGCACACAGCCCTTTGATTTCCTCATGCCAAAAGACCTTATTTAATAGCTCCCCTTACCCCACATTTTCATTTCTTAAACTACCATTAGTTTTTCAGGACACATTCTCTGTTATCATTACTCTAAAAAATACTTTCTTGCTCTTCATACATGTTTGCTAAGTTGGCATTGTCCTCCATCCCTATGTCATGAACCCTATATTATGTGTAGTATTTATCACACACAGCATTTCAATCTTAGTGCCCACAACACTGCAGCATGTAGATATTGACTAAGCATTGAATAATGTGAAGTATGAAGACATTCCCACCTATAAATGTATATCCCAGCATTGTTCATCTGCCTGAGTTTATCTCAGTATCCACCCCTTCTCAAATGTCTTCACTAAGCAAGTTCTTCAGCCAGTCCTCTTGGCACTGGAAATTATAATCTATGCAATCCTGATTAAAAAGAGGCCCTGTGTGTAAGCAATTTATCATTTTGACTCAGAAGGCATAAAAAGGACTCAGTTCCATGAAGGCATTCCATGAAGACTCCATGTATTATCTTGATTTTTCTAAGAAAGAACCATTCATTACATGGATTTTTTTTCCCAAGGAATATTTTTTACTTAGCTCATTTTTACAGGTTCCACAGAGACAAATGTTGTTTGTACCCAATGAAGAAAAATGGTCTGAGTTTCAAAAAAAGGTCAATGAATTAACTTAGTTTATTTTTAAGCAGGTTATTTTTCATACTCTCACTTGCCTGGAGCAAAGTTTAGGCTGTTCTGAAACTTTACCCTGGTCTCTTTAGATAATTAAGCATTTATTATTCACTTGCCTTGCATTTTATTTAGATTTTCCATCTTCAATCACCTAGGATGGACTGCATCTGTTTTCTCACTGCTGTCCTCAAATTAGTGCCTTTTAAATAAATGCCACATTTCTCCTTGTCTATGCCCAAAATATTACAGGCAAACATATGGTATTGGGGGTGGCAGGGAGGGGAAAACAAAAAAAAAACATTTTAAGAATACAAATAAACTATTTTCAGCCTTTTGAAGTACCATAATAAAAACTATTCACAAGAATGACAATTCATTTTACAATTACTACTGCCTTCCATTTTCTCTGATGCTACACTGTCTCCAACACCTATCGATAGAGGAGGCCTGAACCTGCTTCCAAGTTCTTTAGGTCTCTTTTCAAACCAATGTCATTCCCTGGTATGAACTATACTGCTTGAAAGTTAAGTGGGAAGCAAGGGAGAAGGTCAAAAATTGAGGTATGGGATCAGGCAGATTCACCTTGAATCCTGCTTCAAACACCTTGGGCAAGAAACATGCAAGTCAAACTCAGTTGTCTCATCAGTAAAAGTGAAATGACATTAATACCTACCTCAAAATATTGTGTGGAAAAAATTAAATTAAATTCAATAATGTATGCAAACCCAGTTAGCACAATGGCAAGAACATAGTAAGAGTTCAATAAATAAAGTTCTTGTTCTGTTCTTTTTATTCTTCCTGTTATGATTTGACAGAGGAATTTATCTACAGGTGAGAAAGACATTTTACTTCATTCTCTCTGAAACACAGTTTTGTCATTTGCAAAATGGAGACAGAAATTCTTCACTCCACAGTTTGGTTTAGTGTTTTGTCAAACCTAAAAGACTGTATACACACAATGATTTGGCTTTCTATTGTTGCTGTTATTATTAGCAGCACTAGTAGTACCATCACAGTGACCTCTGGAATAGGAAGATATATTAATAACCATTTCTTCTTTGTTTAGTGGTCCCAGAACTTTCTATCTCCTTGTATGATCTAGAAGCAAATCTGAGCAAGAGTTTATTATGGTCTCAAGGCTCATTTTTGCAAATACTAAAATAGCATTGTGTTGCCTAGACACTTAAAACATAGTATGAGATTTGGAAAAAGCATGAATGCTAGTCCTAAATGAATTTCAAACAAAACAATCATATCTGAGATTAATATGGTGTTCTTCCCATCAGAGAAACAGATAGAAGTATAGACTGGATACAAAGCTTTATTCCCTGGATGTTTCCTCTTACATCTTCTCTATGAATTGTGGCAAGCTTTTCTCTTTCTATAAATTTGCACTTTCTTCCTCCTTCCCTTTATCCTTCCTGCTTCTTTTGCACATCCCTCCCGGCCTTCCCTTCCTCCAGCTCTCCCTGACTCCGCTGTTCGTTCCTTCCTTCCTTCCTTCCTTCCTTCCTTCTTTCCTTCCATCCTTCCTTCCTTCCCTCTTTCCCTCATTCCATCCTTCACTACTTACTGAAGGACTTTTAGGTGCCTGACACCTAGGCATAGGGATGCCTAGATTTGCAAAATCAACAAATCATACAAGCCCCGTTCTTTCCTGGACCTTGCACTCTAGCATGGTAATTAACTTAAAAAATATAAACAAGTCAATAAACAAGACAACCCTGATTTTGTTAAAGCTCAAAGAAGAAAATAAAGAACAAATGGCATATCTCTCTGCGCTCTTAAGGTGATAACTGAAACAATAGAAGAAGCTCTCTCTGATATGTTATGGCAACAGAAAATTCCATGAAGTGAAACGTAACAAGCAAGGGGAGAGCAGAACTTATCTGTTCCAAATTCCAGAGTTCTGTTTTTAGCACTCTTGCGAGGAAAAAACAAGATGCATACAAGATTTATTGTCTCATGCTCTGGTTTATTTTTTGTTATTGAAAATATAACAGCAAAGAAGAGCTGACAGTGGTCAATGGACAATCTTCTTTATAAAGAGTATGAATGTGACTGCCTTATGTAACCCGGTGAGGGACTGTTCACTGTCACAATATCGATCATTTTAGCTACAGATTTGACCCTTGATAGTATGCCAGAATCCTGGTGTAAAAAGGAGCTAAAGGTTGGTCCCACATATGTGGTGATGTGTAATGGTATTCAGCCAACATTTTCCAACCCATCTATGCTGGGTCACTTCCTGAAGTAATGGGCAGACCTATCATGTAAAGAGCCATCTTATTAGGTGCTCTTAGAGGTATGTGGGTCTTAGGTAACGAGTCTCTGCTTATCCATGACATTTTCTTTCTTTTGCTAGAATTTGGATTCTTGGGTCAAAATTAGTAGCCATTCATAATGTTTTTGACCCATAGCATGCATTTTTAAAATCAATGTATATATTAATATTCCCATTATCAGTTTATCCACCAAGTACTTGCTATTCCTGCATATTATAGTTTTTAATATCACATTTGCTAAATCTATAGAATTAAAAGTTGTTTTCTTCATATACATATATGTGTATATATACATGTACATATATGTATGTATAAACATATATGTATATACATATGTATGTGTGTATATACAAGCACATATTTACATACACATGTGTATATATGTATACATATATGTGTGAATATATATGTATACATATATGTGTGAATATACATGTATATATGTATATACATATGCACACACACATGCACACATATACACATACACACACACACACACACACACACTGCGGAAGACACAGAAGCCCACTGCTTGCATTTTCCTGCCAAAGGATTAATTTAAGGATTTCCATGCAGTTAGCTGAGACCCTGTAGCTGAAGTACCTTTAGGCTTGACCTCAGGATCCAAGTCAAGACCCTGCTTTCCACAGGCACATCCCAGCCAATGACTGAGCATGGTGGGTTTATTAAAGCCTGGCCGTTTATGTGCAACATGAGACTCCTTTTAAGAGTAATCTTTGCTCCAGGGGTCCCATTGTTTTGGTCAAGATGTTGTCAGATCTACATTGCCTTATACTGCTTTTTCTCCTCTTTAATCGCATGGGTAGAAGATCTGCATTTGATAAGAGGAACTTCCATGTCCAAGTCGGCTACATACCCCTTTTATTTTTCACAGTCATAAGCCCCTAATAAGCCATTGGCACTCCTATCTCTGTCTCAGCATTCTATTTTCCAAAGGACCCAACTAATACACATCTTTTGGTCCCCACAAAGGGGGTATTTGCTTTCCATATGCTTACAGATTTTAAACTCTAGATGTTCAAGGCCATTGCCTCTTTTTTCCTTGTTTTTCTAATAAAAAATGTCAAACAATGTCCTTAATCTATTTCTGCTTAGCTTGTATAACCTCCTTTAAAACACACACACATTTTATCAGTCTCAATTCTTTTTTTTAAGAGAGAGGTCCTCAAAGATAGAGTCTAATTTAGATTCTTAGGGACAACTAACACTTACTGCTTTCATTTGAACACACTCAAGCATAATTTTGCAGACATTTACCCAAAAATGTTTACATTCCACTCATACATATTTATGTTTCATCTAAAGAACTTAGTCTGACTTTTATCGATTATTGAATTTAGCTTCTATTTTTATTTAAATTGTGTCCACCTTACTTAAAAACCTCAACTTCATTCACCCAACATTACTAAGAAAATATTATGTGAATTCTTCAAGTATCATCTATCTCCATTACACTATCCACTATAATGCCAAATAAACTTTCTAAACTATAAATCAGACAATTTGATATCTGTCAGATTGGAAGTGATAAAACTAAAATGAGTTTGTGTTGATATATATACACATTATGCTGAATAAAAATGTAAATATTAAATGTTGCTGACAACAGTTAATTAAACAAATGGCAATCTATATCACTGAAACTTATAATTGTCCAAATCCTCTCACTTAGCAGGGGGTTTTTATTATTTATACCCCATAGTAATTTATTCCTAAGAAACAAATTATCTAAATGACATTACCATGCTACCCTTATTTATGGTGGAAAAAAGTCTGTCTTTTGAAATGGATTATGAGATACTTGTAGACTGAGATTAGCCTTTGTAATTTTGTTCTCTCTATATTTAATCCAGTGCCTGGCACACAGTGAATGTGTATAGGTATGTCAATAGGTATTTTCTGGATTAATGTCTATTTTGCACTGGGAATGGTGAACAAAAAGACCCAACTGAACAAATAGCCAAGAAGAGAACATTACTCAGGTCCATTTTGGCATCTAACACATTTCTGTCTTACAGAAGACCCTGTGCCATAGTTATTACCTATTAAACTGAAGTTCAAAACAAATTTGACATTAGTATCGAAATAAAAAACCAGGGTGTGAGTCCCACCTCTGCTATGAACTCTGCCACTGTAACTTTGGCCAAGTTATAGGACATCTCAAACTTGAAGGCAGCCACCTGCTCTGCCATTTCAGGATCATCAAGGGACCCAAATGAGAAAAAGTTTAGAACAGACTTCCTTTTGGCTGCGGAAGGATATATAATTATACCCCTAATTAATGTGTTTTACAAGAGTTCTTTCCTGTTTCCAAATCTAAATTCAATTTTACGCCCTGACCTATTTATATATAAATGTACTTTTCCTCAGTATTAAATGTATTAAGATTTTACCCTTTGAATTTAAAAGAAAAAAGCAAGGATAGTCTTTAAATTTTTAATTTAATTAATAACTGAATTAATGGTAAGTCATGGAAATTTATCTCAACAGCGCTGAAAAGTCATGAATCAAAGAAATAATAATATATGTATATGTGCCTGTACCTTGAATTTTTCTATTTGGAAACTTACATACAATACCACTGGATATAGAAGAAAATATACAAAAAAGATATTGCTTTTTAAACAATAATTGTTCTTAATAATAGTTTTTAAATGTGCTACAACAAAACTTCACAGGATTTACAAGTCAGACAAAATATGTTTGATCTCTTAATATACTGTTAAATTAAAAAATTAAAAACATATATCTTCATTTATAAAAAACTTATTTTTATAAAGCTATTTTTTAACCTGGTTTAAAAAGGCTGTTTGTTAGATAACTTACTTCATGGCTTATAAAATCTGTACCACCAGATCACAGGGTATTAGCTGGATTTAATATTGACCATAATAATATCTTCATAAGAGCTCTAATGGATATATATGTATCGTGTTTTACAAGGAGGAATCTAGTAGCAAATGTAATAATATCTAAAGTGCACTGAATGATTACCACATGACGTGCACTGTGTGTTTGGTATTTATTGTTTTATCTGATCTTCATCACAATGTTATGTGG
Organism: Gorilla gorilla gorilla; assembly: GCF_029281585.2. NCBI lineage: Eukaryota > Metazoa > Chordata > Mammalia > Primates > Hominidae > Gorilla > Gorilla gorilla. The sequence goes on from NC_073242.2 coordinate 90,950,785, forward strand.
TATGTTCCATACCCATTTTACAGATGTGCAAATTGGAACTTAGATACTTTTCAAGCATCACACAGCCAATAAGCAACTGAATTTTCACTTAAATCTACTATTTAAGTTTCTCTGATATATAAGCACATTCTTCCCTTTATTCCAGGATGAAAAATGGTGTCAGACCGTGTGTTCAATAGGTGATATCCTACAAATACTCTGTGATTTGTCGTAATCAGCATCAAAAATGGTTGTAGGGCTCACTGTGTACCTCATGTCGCATATTCAAATATTATTGATGCAGGCAGTGAAGTACTTACACTTAATATTTCATAACCCAAATCCCAAGAAAAGCGTTTCCCTGAAGCAAAAACATGGCAAATATAATTCGAAATTTAGGCCACAAACCTGTTTCAGGCTCAATGGAAAAATAAGGCTGCCCTTCCAATATACTATAAACCAACTTTGCACTGTTTCCATAAACTGGGTCATCAGCGTCGGTCGCAGTGACGTTAGTGACAGACGTACCTAATAAAATAGAGAAAGAAAAAAGATGATAATTAACACATTGTCCTTTGCCAAAAGCTACATTTTGTCAAGTATTTTATACAGAAATCCATGTGTAGGGAATAAAAGGAAAAGAAATCTTTTAAAAAAGTTGAAGATAAACTGCTCTCTCATAACTTCAACAATATCTAAGTCTTTTAAAAGAAAGAGTCCTGGAGTACTATATAAAGATACTTTTAGTATCTGTATTATTTAAGATTCCTTTGTAGCTTTCATTTTAAAGATAAGTATTAGAAGCATGCGGGCTTGGAGAATATGCAAAGGAATCCTAACAAAGGAATATGAAATATAAGGTTAATAATATAATATACCATGTCACATTTACATCTTACAAAAGTACAACTAAACGTACCTGGAAAAATTGGCTGCTGAAAAGCTGTACAGAAATATCAAAAGAATATTTTATCCCATCTTGTTTAATTATTCAGAATATAAAATTAGATCTGAATCACCAATTAATCATCTTGCTTACATAATTGGGCATAATGGATAACAGAATCATAACCTTTTTTTCAAATTTATTTTTTATTCACTCATTCATTCAACAATTGAGCATATACAGTTTGCCTGTTATGGAGTATATATATATAAATACAGGGGAAATTTAATGCCAAGATGGAGAGCGTTGGCTTTACCCTGTAGGAAATAGGGAAGAAATTTCAGTTAAAGAGCAAACCTATACATTTTGGATTTAAAGAGCAACCAAATCTCTATACATTTTGATGCCATTAAAAAAAATAACTTCCACCTGCCTCCCCAAGTATATTGTTGGCAGACATGTAAATAATCAAACACACACACGCAACAAATCTTTACACTCAAAAAGCTCGCAGTTCGAGGGGGAATAAGAGGAGGAAGGGTCAAACAAATAGAGAAAGAAATTCAGCTGAATGCAGTAGCACCAATTATGGATCTCTCACTTAGCCCAGCACAGACAGGGTGATCAGGAACATTTTCTAACAGAGGTTGCCTTTGAGTTAAATCATCAAAGAAAGGTAGAGTTTAACCAGGAGAAGGAATTCTAAGCAAGAACATAAACATAAGAAAAGGCAAAGTAGTGTGAGAGACTATGGGAAGTTCTGGGAACTCCTGAAAACGGAAAGAAATTGAAAAAGTCTGGTGTGGTAACAAGAATCACATGCTGTGAGGTCAGGGCCAATGTCTTCTTCATGCAGCAAGTGCTGGAAACATAATGGTTATTGAATATACCTTTACTCATTGAATAAATGGGTGAGTGAATAAATTATCTGACGATTTAATGAGAAACAGCAGGTAGGTGTTACAGATTAGTTTCCTTGGAAGTAGACTCTGAGATAAAGACTTCTTGCTAAACTTTCACTGGAGAGCGTTTTTAATCAATATCTATGGGGGGAGTGAAAAGGACAAAATTGGACAGAAGCATCTGGGATGTGATGCAGTCACAACGAAAGCCTCATTGGACTCCATAGGGCTCTAGAGATGGCATGCCCGTTGAGGAAATGGGCCAAGCTTTTATATTCAAGCAGGAAACAGTTACAGCATGCAAGATGCCCCCTGAGAACGGAGCCTTAGTCTTGGTCCAAGCAGCTCCCTTCAGGGGAGGACAACTACAAAATGGTGGCAGGGAGTATCGGTGTTGGACTGTCAGAAATCAACATGCTCAGCAGCAACTAGGGGAAAAGCAGCATACCTCAGTGTTTACTGAAATAGGGTAGAACTTTAGCAAGATCTAGTCCGTCAATATCTTTTGGAAGTGTTTTGAATTACAGTCACTCTAAGTGAAAAGATAATAATAATATTTGTTGAGCAGTTGATAGTCCTGTAAAATTGGAATTTCTACTCAGAATGATGACTCAGAGGTTCTACAAAATCTGCAGTTATAAAAAAATGCACTCAATGCCTCTTGTGTAACACATTCCACCAGATGCAAGTAACTCATCAACAAGCTAGCAAAAACGAACACATGAGAGTACAATAGTTGTAGCTATTTGAGTATTACATAAGATGCAGAAGAATTGGGAGTAAAACCTTTTAGGTAAAAGGAAGATAGTGAGATAAAATTGCCAAAAAATACTCAGAAAGAGGGATGACAGGACAGAAAAAGTCTGCCACCAAAGCTAAGCCTGGACATGAAATTAAGAAGAAAATATAGGGGAATTTTCATGCCAAGATGGGGAGCACTGGCTTTACCCTCTAGGAAATATGGAAGAAATTTCAGTTAAAGAGCAAACCCATATTGTGGGCCACTCTCTCTGTTAGGGCCTCTGGATTTAATTGGAAGTAGAGACACAGATTAGGAGACCAGACTTGTTATGAGGTTACAACAGTAGTTCAATTAAGAGAGGATAAAACATTAACACTGGGTAATGACAATAGAAGTGGATATCAATGTTAATTTCCCTGTTTTGATCTTTGTGGTAAGGTGTTAAACTGAAGGTAAACTGAGTCAGGGGTTGCTATGGTTTGGATGTGTCTCCTCCAAAATTCAGGTGTTGCTAACATAACAATATTAAGAGGTGGGGCCTTTAAGGGGTGATTGGGCCATGAGGGCACCTCCCTCACAAGAGATTAGGTGCTTTTGTTTTTGAGAGGGACCCTTGCTCTGTCGCCCAGGCTGGAGTGCAGTGGTGTGATCTTGGCTCACTGCAACCGCCTCCAGGGTTCAGGCGATTCTCCTGCCTCAGCCTCCTGAGTAGCTGGGATTACAGTGTGCGCCACCATGCCCAGCTAATTTTTGTATTTTTAGTAGACACGTTTTTCACCATGTTGGCCAGGGTGGTCTCTATCTCGTGACATCATGATCTGCCCACCTCTGCCTCCCAAAGTGCTGGGATTACAGGTCTGAGCCACCTTGCAGGGCCTGATTAGGCACCTTTATAAAAGAGCTTAACAGAGGGAGAGACAAACTCCCTTTCATCATAAGAGAACACAGTGTTCCTCTCCTTCAGATGACAGTACGAAGGGCTTCACCACATGCTGCGCCTTGATTTTGGATTTCCCAGCCTCCAGAACTGTGAAAAAATAATTTTTTCTTTATTAATTAACCCGTTTTAGGTATTTTGTTATAAGCAGCACAAGACAGACTAAGACAGGGGTATGTAGTAACTATTTTTGCAACTTTTCTGTAAGTCTAAAATTAGTCCAAAAATTAAAGAAAAAGAATGAATAATAAGAAAAAGACACCAGAGTTACCGAAAGAACTAACAGAGTTCAGAGACTTATGAGAAAGATGTCTCTTTCATGCAGAAGACCATATGACAATTTATTTTTTTGCTTTGTTTTGTAGTCTAGCGTATTTACTTTCATGTTTTAAGGAGAAATTATGTTCCCACATTGTGAAGTAACACATTATCAGAAAAAAAAAATAAGTCAAGATGTAATATTCAGTATGATATTAAGTTAGTGAATCTGAGAATTTAGTTCCAGTCACTGCATATGTAATCGAAAAAGAAAAGTGAACAAATTGTCAAAACTTCCTGTCATTACCAAATTTCCTTCTAGTGGGTGACTCTTAAATTAGGAAATGCCTTCACAGAGAAAAAACATATCCAAATATTTTCTGAAAAACCATGTTGTTTTATTTATGCACAGGCTTCGTGCGTTTGGTCAGAGTAGTATGGGGTTAACAGTTTTGAACATAAAATAGTTCTGACGTCTTCTGAAACGCTTATCTGTTTCTGTGAGCAAATACTTTAACCTGTCTTAGCCTCAGATTTAAATCTACAAAATATAATAGGGTTATTGTGAGAATTAAACGAAATAATATATGTAGGTACCTATCACAGAAATAACAACATGCTAAGCCAGTGAGTACTAAATGTCTCTGTATTAGGTTTTACCCCTGAAAAACAGATCCCTAATGTCCCTTCCAGATCTATGGAATAATAAAATGGAGACACATTTCTAAAAAATCTTTTCAGGCAGTTTGATACAAAATAGTAGTTAAAAATGCCTGTAGTGTGCACTAAACTTTTTAAAATTTAGCTTCATCCATTCTCCCTAGAGACACTAATTTCTATTGTGATTACTTTGAAGAACTACTATTCAGATTCGTTTGCAAAGTGAAGTATTCTTTTTTCATACTCCATAGTCATGCAAACTGTTTCCTGTTAAATGGAAGATAGGATATTTTCTCTGGAGCTTACAAGACTGATGATGAACATATCTATTTCTGTTGATCTTATCTTATTATGAGAGGCAGCCCATCATGTTATTACTGGTGCTGGAGTAAGGGGTTGGGTTTCTATCTTCTACATGCTCTGTGATTCAGCTTTTCATATGCAAAGACAAACAATTTTTATTCTACAAGCCTCAAAGTTTTGCGTGAGGATCACATGTAATCACATGAAGTATAGAAAAGTGGTTGAGAGGATACATGTGGAGTCAAAATGTCTTCAACCAGAACATTTCTTTTACATTTCATCTCCAACATTTACTAGCTCTGTGTTCTTGGCCAAGTAATAAAAGTTTTCCAAGCTTTGGTTCCCTAATCTTTAAAAAGGAAGGTGAACATTATTGTTACATCATAGGCTTGGTGAGATAATTATATGGATTAATGTATGCAAAGAGCACAGAAGAGTTATTGACACTACGAGCTTACTGTCACTATCGTTATATTATGTGTGTATACAGGTAAAACTAACAAACTAATCTTTTACAATTTTAGATGGTAGTGAATGCTTTAATTTATAATTAAGTGTAGTTTTGCATAATGGCTTTGACAATAGATTTCATTAAATTTGGGGGGAAACACAAAAAGACAATCTCAAATGTAGCAATGTATCCACACGCTTAGAAAGAAAGTGATTTTGTTAGTAAAACTGCTCAAAAGAAAACACACACAAACACCACTCACACACACACACACACACACACACAGTATCTCATTATGTCATTCTTCCATCCAGTCTACTAATCTATCTCACATCACCTTTCTCTTTGGTATAAAATTGCTCTGAGAGCAAAAAGAAAAAGTATTTTATAAACAAAAGTGTACTATGTAAAAGCTTATACATTAAGCAGGAGGCTAGACACCGGGCACATCATCAGTACAAGTTTCTCATTGTTATTCGAATGGATGGCATTTTGAATGAATGCCATATCTCCCAGTCCATGCCAAGATGAACTACTGGGCTGGGAACTGCAACAGAGCTAAGACAAGCTTTTACCCACGTACTCATCCAGAATATTTCTGCCTGATGTCTGGCTTCCTGGAAATCCACATCCTTCAGCTTTAGACATCTGAAAATGAAAAGGCAGCACTACTTTCTGTCAAGGACGATATTTCTCCTAATAGTGACTCAAGACTGTTGATGCATCTGTACACTGGAATAGATGTGTGTGGAGGTTTTGTGGGTGCATTTGTCAAGTGATTGCCCATGGGGGAAAAAATGGATGTTTCGAGGCTAATCTTGTAGCAGAAAAGATTGCCAGTTAAGCAGCAATGCACACTTCTCCATGGATATGCATACGGAATGCAGACCACGAAGGCAAATTGAAATGTGTAAACCTTGCAGGATAATGTTTCTTCAAAGCTGCAAGTGTTGGTGTGTGATAAATAGGACCCTGAGTAATACCCAGGAAATATAATAACCAGGATTCTCTGTTTGTGTTTTCATTTGGAACTGTTTCTGTCCCTTTGTCAAGGATACAAGAGACTCATTTAGCTAGTGACTATAAATTTGACACTGCGCCATTTCTCCAAGAAAGCCCCTATTATAATCCAACTTGATACTGATCCTAATTATAATAATATAGCTGTTGTATTTCCAGCTGTTGTCAACAAAAATGATCCCTGTCACCACAATTCAGCCTGCTAGTATCAAGCCGAGTATGAACACATCAATTCCAAGGTGAATTCTTCATTAAACAAACTTTTTTTTTCTTTTTTGCATTTAGTTTGTTTCACTCGTTTAAGTGAAATTTGCCAATGTGCTGCTCGGATTTTAATTAACAAAAGGCTTACAGTATCATGTGCCTCTTGCCACACCTGAAAGTTTCCTCCCATTAGCAGCAGGACCCATTTTTCTCCCCTTCCACATAATAACAGCAAAAACTACAGGCAAAATTAACCATCAAAGATGCTACACTGTCGGGGTGGAGGTTCCAGTTTGCTGATAAACTAAGATGAAAGGCCTTCGGGAAAATGAGATGTTGGGGTTTGGGTAGTGCAGCTGTGTTAGCGAGGCTATACTTTTTTTTATAGGTAAGTCAGCACACCAATTCTGCACATTATTCAGAAAGAAAAATGCTGGTGCTGACACCCTGATCAGGAAAACAACGGTTCGGTGCAGCGTAAAAATGTGCACACTGGAAAAGCTAAAACTCTTATGATCAGAAGAAGACAAATTCCATTTGCAAAGAGTCATTTGCAATACGTTTTTAGAGAATCAGCATTCCAATACCAGGTGGGAAAATAAAGGGGCAGAACCTTTGCAATAACTAAAATTCAGAACAATGCACATTCTTGGCCTCCTACTATGCTCTTCAAACTTTTTATTTGACCTGCTAGTTATCCTGTTCCAAGTGCAGTATGTACAATCCACAGACAAAGTGTTTGGCATTATCATCTGAAAATGTCTTACTTAAACATTCATGCATCCCAAAGATCACTGGCCTAAAAGGTCATAGCAATGATGCAACTGCGTTCATTTATTTTAATAAAACTGAGCCCTCAACCCAACTCCTCTCATCCTTATTAATTCCCGTAAGTACTGTGCAATACAAATAGGTGTTGGGAGTACAGGGGTTGCCATGACAACCTTTTTTGGGTTGTTGTATAGCAGAGCAATAATTTCATAAGGCCTGCATTACTTGTTGATGTTTAAATTATTCCTTACTGGAAGTAGAAGCTTCTGGTCCTGGATGTTTTAAATGTGTCAGACAGAATTCATTATTTATTAGTTTTATGGAAAAATGCTCTGGGATACTTCTGTACTGACTGTCACATATTTCTAGAGGTTTTATGTGTGTTGGTTGGTTGGTTGGTTGGCTGGATGTCCAGTTGGTTGGTTGGTTGGTTGTTTGGTTGGTTGGTTGGTTGGTTGGTTGTTTGGTTGATTGAAAGTCTCCACCCCCTCCCCATCACACTGCTTCCCCCACCAAGTTACCACAGAACACCGACCTGAGGTGCTGAAGGAAAAAGCTGAGAAATAAGTGTATGCAGCCCATGCATTCATTTTTCTTTGCATCTCTCTGACTGATACCATAGTCTTCAACATTCATTTCTCTTGAAGGGCCTCAAGCAAATTCCCCCAGCAGGAAGCATGACCTAAATTCTACCAGTATTTTTCAGTTTTGCTATTAGCTGCCAAATATCCAAACCTCCAAGGGGCAACTTAGGCGTGTCTTTGCAGGGGGAGGAGGATTAAACATGGATCAGCCAAAATTAGGGCTTCTTTTTTAACCCTGTATATGGAGATTTCATCCCCAGCCAAGCTCTAGGGGAAATAAATACTGAATTATTACCATCTGACCATTCAACTACAAGCAAGAAGACAGGGATTCCAATTCTTTCCAGGAACTTCTGCTCTGAATTACAGTTGGTTAACTGCAAGAGTAATGTCAAGCTGATAACAGAAGATCAAACCCTTCTCTTTCATGGGTAATCAGTCTTGCCATTTAGAAAAGCCAGTTGAATAAGAGGCAGAGGCAGCATGTGCTTGCCATTTTGCTTCAGAAACCTCTCTTTTATGACACATACCACACAATGGAATCCTCAATGATTAGTTCCCTATCCTTCTTTTTTTGCAAAGGCCTACTCGCTGCTCACTGGGTGTTCTCCTTATGTGCCAACTCTCAGCCTGTAGTGAAATGTTGCTGCCAAATTCCACATGCTCCAAATTAAGTTTATTATGGGAATGGAGACAGATTCTTAACTGCCGTCAGGCGGATGGACAGCACCGAAATGTATCCTGTCATTTCTCTAGCTCCATGATTTGGGACATAAACCGGGGAAATAAAATTCAGTTTACATATTTTATTCTGGAGAATTTAGGGAACCAAACAATTTTGTAACTTAATGAAACATCCATGCACACTTAACATTGTGTTTTTAGAATGAGCATGAAACTTTCTGAAACAATTAAACACTTTAGAAAATGTGTTTGAGCACACGGATGTCTTCTATTCACCCATGCATCATTCCAGCAAACATCTGTAATGTGCGTTGGGTGAGAGAAATGGAAAATATCATATGAAAATGTGTAACTGTAGAATCTTAGCCACGTTTATATGCACAGAGGGGAAGTACCTCCTGTATCCCTCACAAACAATGCTAGCATGGTAGCCTACCCACTGCTTTTGCAAACAGATAATGAGGGCAATTGGAGGCCTGGTTGTGAAAACTAATAAGCTGCCTGTTTTATAGTTCCATGTGCATAAATACACCTTTTTGGAATTGGGGCGGTTCTATTTCTAATACAACAGAAAAAGAAAAGTATTTTCTTTTCATGGGCTGCTTATTCCCAGGAATCAAACCTTTACTAATTTGTTACCTATGGAATGAAATCCTGTAAATGCTTGAGAACTAAATAGCACCATAAATGCTTTAGACTGGCAGCTATCGATATCCATACTGACTTTGAGAAATTATGCTACTGGTGGCACCACAGATGCCCAGATGCCTTCTACGGTATGTGACAACTACAGCAGGTAGAAATGTCATTCATCCTCTAATCCCAGCACTTTTGGAGGGTGAGGCAGGTGGATTATTTAAGCCTAGGAATTCAAGACTAGCCTGGGCAACATGGCCAAACTCTGTCTCTAGAAAAATACAAAAATTAGCTGGGCATGGTGGTGTGCACCTGTAGTCCCAGCTACTTGGGAGGCTGAGGTTGGAGGATCACTTGAGCCCGGGAAGTCGAGGCCAGAGTGAGCTGTGATCATGCTACTGCACTCCAGCCTTGGTGACAGAGTGAGACCCTGTCTCAATTTAAAAAAAAAGAAATGTAATTCATTCTATTTGAGTAAATGAACTAATCTATTCAATCACACAATGGCTATTTGCACAGTATATACTATATGCCAAACACCAACTTAGATGCAAAGGGTATAAGAATATGCAAGAGAGCTAGACTTTCTCTCCTAATAGCATTTGAAGTTTACTTTAGCAGTGTTTTCACCTGGTTTCTCTTTATTGTAAGAAACTGCAAATCTTCATTAAATGTATTTTCTCAAAGGCAGCATGATGTAATCGAAAGTACAGATATATAGTGTATACATATATACATACTACATATACATATAAAATTGTAGCATACATAGAATTATATAGTGTGTGTGTATATATATATACACATTATATAATTGTAATATCAGATGTTTCTGTTGACATTATTTGATTATACTGAGATCATATTCTACATCATGACTTAACACCCTTATACAGGAAGAGAATGTTTTTACATCAGTAAGACTCCGTTGCTTTATTTAAAAAATAGAACAGTACCACCTACTTCCTATTCTTATTCTGAGGCTCCATAAAAATAACATACAATCAGTATTCTCCAGGTGAGAGAATTTTGGTTGAGACACACTCTGTGCTCTCCAGAGGAAGCTACTTTATTTTTATTTAACAGAGTATAAATTTAAGGCCAAGATGCATGAGAACAGAGATATAACCATTACAGTGGCTGTTCATTTTTTTTGTCCCTCTAGAATGAGCTTACTTTTCTAGTTAAAAGCCAGGACTTTAAAACATAATAATAGTGTAGCTGGGGTTACCCTCCCTTTTCCAATGTGAGAGACAAAATCCTATCAAATTTCAAATGTGACAAAGTGAAAAGCCGCTAAGCCACTGAGCTACTGAGGAATGAGAGTCTTAGATGAAAAAGGTTTAATTTCGCAATCATTACAAGAACTATGAGTTCAAAGAGTTTTTAAAAAATATTTACTAACTGACACAAAATATAATATCCTATACATGCTGCCATCAATGACATAGCTAAAATGGAAGTAAATTAGGCTAATCTCCTATGTGAGCCCTTCATTGTTTTAATTTTTTTTTTTAATTGAAATCCTGCTGTGTCAAGCTTCAGAAACTGTGGTTAGAAGATTCTTGCTTTCTACAAGGGTAGACTAGCAGGAGAGCCAAAATGGAACAATTAGCTACTAAATGATGTGATCAAATGCAGTGGGTGACACAGAAATACTGAAGAATGCAGGAGGGGCAGATAAACAGTTAAAGCAAAGTTTTTGGTATGAGGGGACATTGATATTGAAATCAGGCAGAAAAAGATAATCTCAGGTCAATGTTCACAGGTGGGGCTGCAAATCTAGAAGGGTACCCATGAATTCGACTAATCAGTTTGGAGCTTATTTTAGGAGAATGGAAAGTTAGTAAAGGGTTTTAAACAACCCTTTCCAACAATTACCCAGAGCTTTGTAATATTCCCAACTACTTTATTTACCCACTACTCACTCCATTTCTGTGATTCCACAACTATCCACATAGCTCAATCTGACCCAGATTCAAGATTTAGTTGATTCCTAAGTTGAATCATTCCCTCTTCTGAACTCTCAAAATACTTTACTTGATTGTCTCTAGGGGCACCTTTTACTTTTATATATAAATTGCAGTGAACACAGATTTTCCCCTTTTAGACTAAAAGCTTCTTAGGAACAATATTCTTTCTTATTCTCTCAACTTTCCCCTCTCATCCTCCCCTCCAGAATTAACCCATTCCTTGATAACGTGGCTCTGTCACTTTGTTCAAATTATAAGCATGATTCTACATTGTCCTTGTTATACAAGTGCTGAGAACTATACCTGATATGAAATATTTATTCATTTAATCTTTGCAACAAGCCTCTGAGTCTGCTATGAATATCTGAATTCAAACAGAAGGAATAAAGCCTGAATTTATGAGAACACAAGAATGCTCCCAAATCTGCCCTTTTAACTGTTACACAAACACTATAATGTTTCTGAATTTTACATCTTCAAATGCAGAGAATATGAACTAGTATTTTTATTTTTCTCCCTAGCACTTCAGAAAATGCTTTGCATAGAAATATTCATTGGGTAAATATATAAATAAGAATTAATAGCTTATTTTCTTTTGGAAGATATTCAGAGATTAATGTAGCACATTGATCATGTTCTGAATTATGTGTTATGTCTACTGTTTTGTCTTATTTTCATTTTTAATTTATTAAAGAATAACGGTAAGGGTTTTCTCTGCTCTTAAAAGGGTAGTCATGACCTTGTCTTCTTAGAGTTGAACCCAGTCCCAACATAAGCCAGAATTAGCTTCAAACGGAGGCTAGTATGATATTAAACTCTCACTTAAGCTCCTGAAAACTTCCTATAGAGGAAATAATGAACTGAGGACATTATCACATTATCACATGAGATCAAGTATGGAACTTGCCACTTTTGGGGTCATGTCAGCACTCAAAAACTGTCAGATTTTGAAGCATTTCAAATTCTGAATTTTCAGATTAGGGGACTCAATCTGTAGTGAGACCTTGGCACATGCATGACTAGAGAGAGTTGTTTAAAAAATATATTGAAAACTCTACGTGACTTAATTAAAATCTTGGCAAACACAAAATAATACGTGAAAGGCTAAGCAATGGGTTTACAAAGAATGATTAAGGTTCTGCCAATATCTGGAGGCTTTCAAATTGGGAGGATGAAAAGAGGAGGGAGAGAGAGTGAGATAAGAGAAAGAAAAGAACTGATTGTGTTTTCAGCCCTGAAGATGTGCTGATGAATCTGACGCAGACCATATTCTTAAGTAATCTAACGAAATGATAGCAAGAAAATTGAATAGATGCTGTATTTATTCAACATATTCCTTCATTTCTCTTTATTGGTATCCTTCTTTCTCTTTATTCTCACTTCCTTAGTCCCTTCTTCTCACACTATATATGTTTGTCAATTGCTGAATGCCACCAAACTGTTCCTGGTCTTGGAGTACCAATGATGAATACCGGTCCTTCTTGGCCCTTGGGGAGCTAGCTCACAGCCTACCAGGGAGAGGCACAGAAAGAAACATTATTGCCTAGACTGTAACCTAGGCATGTTGCAGGAGTGGTGGGTGTGCAGAGAAGATTGACCCTGAGACCTGCTACTAGGGAAAGGTGGAGGGCAGGTTGGAGGTATGTAAAGGAAATCTTCCTGATAAAGTGACATGATGAATAGCTCAACTTCAAAGGTAGTCTGTGATTTTACAATATTGACTGTTATAGTAAATGAACAATGTATGTGTCCATGTGTACATGTATGAGTTCTGTTTTGTTCCCCAATCCTCAAATTTCATTACATTGAAGACTTCTTACAAAATTGGGTTTCATTTGAAATGCAACTCAAAGTGCAGAAATCTATGTATGCAACATATTTAGCAATATCAATATTTTTTAAAATTTCTTTAAATTTTAATCATTATGCCATACTAGGAAATAGCAACTTCACTAGGTGCTTATGAAAGGTAAAAGCAAAACTTAGCAGATTTGAAAGACGCACACAAATAATTTGAGGAAACATCAAAGAAAATTCTGACATTATTTTAAAAATAACTCAAGTAATGAAGTCCTGCACTCAATTCAACTCTGTTTCTTCTCTTTTCAATTCTTCCTAGTTGTCATATTCAAGACTCTTAGATGGAAAAGGAGAAAAAGACCATATACATTTTCTAACAGCTGTGCCTTTCCAACTATATTTTACAACAGCTGCGACATTTTTCTTTTTAACATTTGTACTACCTTTATGTTTACCCTTTGGGCTAATTTGTAGTTGACCCCAGTAATATAGCCCTTTTAGCCAACATTTTGTGACAGACAATCATTGATTTAGCAGTCTCACAGAGTGCCTTAAAAATCGATGTATCTAGAAGAAAGAACTGGTGGGACTTCATAATATCACATCTTGTTTTTATCACAAATTTCCAATTTACCAAGTTCTTGTCTCATTATTTATACCAGACAGGGCATGCTGATGAGATACACAACCCGTTCTGTCCCTTTTGGCAATCCATTTATAACCGAAGCACAATTAATATCTTTACAGCTGTTCGCCAGGCGGAAAGAAAAATGCGGCAGTAAGTATTTTGTACATGTTTCAGTGTAAATGTGTGAAGTGAGGAGCATCGGGAAATGTCTAAAAACAGTGGAATCTGAGCTGTTCTTGTGTTTAGATTCTCCAGGGAAATGTTTTCAAAACAGTATTTCATATAGGAAGAGAAGTTACCTTGAGGAGCTTTCCAGAACTCCCAAGAAAATAATTAGAAATCAGGATAATCAGTAAACAAAGAACCTCACAAATGACTCTCCTTCAGAGGTATAGATTTCCCCAAAAGTGGTATGTTATTTCAAGTTTTTAATTACTGTAAACCAAAAATATCTGAAATAGGTCTCAATCACTTTAGAAAGTTCATTTTGCCAAGGTTAAGAGCATACCCATGACACAGCCTCCAGAGGTCCTGACAACATGTGCCCAACATGGTTGGGGTTTTCTACGTTGAAACTCACTAAATTTCAAGAGTGTGCCACATAATTTGAATCTCCCTTTCTAATCCATTGTCAATTGCCTGTTTACTGTCAAATATTAGTCTGTAACTAGAATACTAATAATTACCATCAAATATAAAGGAGCTTCTATGTTTCTGGTACAAGTACTTATTTACTTGATATAATTATCTTATTTAGACTTAAATGAGACTGAATTATATTCAAATCACTTTTAGATTTCCAAAAGAGGATAGGCATAAATAGGTACTCGATAAATGTTTTTAATTCATTCATCTATTCAATTACTGATGTGTTTTTTGTATAGACATTTATGGCATAATTATAAGAGCAAGCACCCCAATAATTAGTCCAGCTAGGAAAACACACACACACACACACATACACACACACTTATACAATAAGTATATTTTTCCTTTTTTTGAGACAGGATCTCACTCTGTTATCCAAACTAAGTACCGTGGTACCATAACAACTCACTGCAGCCTCGACCTCCCAGGCTCAAGCAATCCTCCCACCTCAGCCTCCCAAGTAGCTAGGATTACAGGTGTGTAATCCCACCATGGCAGATTTTTTTTTTTTTTTTGAATAGAGACAGGATCTGGTCTTGAACTCCTAGACTCAAGCAATCCTCTCACCTTGGCCTTCCAAAGTGCTAGGATTACAGATGTGAGCCACTGTGCCCAGCCTACCTAAGGATCTTAAAGAGAAAATTCAAAATATGGGCAAATGTTTTCATGTTAGATTCTGATGTAACAAATAAATATTTATTTAAGAAGCATTTAGAACATCATTGATGATCTTTATAATAATAATAATATATTTTTTAAAGATGAACATAAAATAGGACACACAAAATGAAAACAACCAATGGGAAATGTGAGAAAACCTTAATTGTTAAAAACAACAACAACAAAAAGCTAAAATGTTGAGGCCACTGGCCTGGCTCCCAATAATCAACAGATGTGGGGTCTGTGGCCAGAAGCTAGTTCTGACTAACAGTAAATTACATGTACTTAATTGCTATGCTCTATTGTTCTATATGCAAAAAAAAAAAAAAAAAAAAAAAAAAAAAACCAGAAATCAGTAGCTACCTGAAAATCAGAATGTGGAGACACTCACTGTACATATTTTGAAACCATCAAACAAAGCACAGTATGTCAGAAAACAGAGCAGTATATCCATCCGGTGTGAGAAGAACTCTGCTCTGCATGAATGGTTTCTCTACCAGGACTAGAATCCCCCGAGGAGCTGTGCTTATAATGCAAATCTCTGGGCCTGACTCAATGGAAACCAGCTTGGAATCTCAGAGGTTCAGGACAGGAATTTACTTCACATATTAACCGAAGGAAAAGAGCTAATTGTGAGTTAGGACAGAGGGAAAGATGTTTACATCCTTTTAAAAGCATTATGTTATCTCAAGTTTTTAATTACTGTAAATCAAAAGTATCCGAGACAGGTCACAATCAATTTAGAAAGTTTATTTTGCCAAGGTTAAGGTCCCATCCATGACACAGCCTCAGGAGGTCCTGATAACATGTGCCCAAGGTGGTTGGGATGCAGGTTGGTTCTATGCATTTTACGGAGACATGAGACATAAATCAATACATGTAAAATTTACACTGGTTCAATCCAGAAAGGTGGGACAACTCAAAATGACGGCTTCTAGGTCATAGGTAGATTTAAATTTTTTCTGATTGACAATTGGTTGAAGGAGTTATTATCAATAGAAAGGAATGCCTGGATTACTTTAAGTGGTTGTAGGGACCAAAGTTTTTCATGCAGATGAAGCTTCCAGGTAGCAGGCTTCAGAGAGCATACACTGTGAATGCTTCTCATAAGACTCAAAGAGTCTGTTCTAACAGTAATTCCAAAAGGGAGGAGGGCATAAAGAGTCCTGTCCAGCTCCCCATTCCCATCACAGCCTGAACTAGTTTTTTCAGGTTAACTTTGGAATGCCCTTGGCCAAGAGGAGGGCAGGGACTCAGATGGTTCGGGGGACTTAGAATTTTAATTTTGGTTTTTATTTTTGGTACAAAATAAAAATTATTTTGTACCAAAAATTTTATTTTTGGTACAAAAGTAATATGAACTCGCTATGGGATATACACCTCTTTAACAACACAACTCAAAGAGACACTTCAGAAGGCACAGAAGCAAGAAGGCTGGGCTTTTAGGATGATACAAAGAAGTGTTAAGAAGTTAATTAGCACCTGCATTCTAAAGAGCAGGTCAGTTACAATTTAGGACAGATGGGGGTCAAGCACTGAAAAACATTCAGAAGAGCCTGGGAAATTGTGAAAGATAACAGCTTAAACTTTATTTTTGTAAGTATTTAAACCTATATTTTGTAATATTTGTATGATTCTTTTCTAATTCCCTCTAGGGTGTGCCTTGTGTGAATGTGTGTTTGTATTCGTAGAAATGAATGAAGAATATAGTTGCTAATATTATATGAATAATAAAAAGATTAATTATTTTGATAAACGCCTGTGTCCTGTAGACTCTTAATTTACATAAATAAGCCTAAATTAGGTTGAATTTTTTTCAACCACTTTTATTTGGTGGCATATCCCCCACACTGGCTTTGTCTCTGAAAGGAATAAAAACTTCCATAGCAGTGTTTTCTAAATTGTGGACGACACAGGCTACTTATGAAGCAGCACACCATAAGCTGGTTCAACATAAGGATTCCCACGCCCCCCACATGAAGAACTGAACATGGAATAATATACATCAACTTGTAATAATTAACATTACTAATTAACTAGTAATTAAATAGTTATGTGGAACAGAGTAAGCTCTCAAATACGTTTACTATACAGACAGTCCCTGACTTATGACGGGTCAACTTATGAATTTTTGACCTTTATGATGATGGGAAAGCGATCTGCAGTCAGTAGAAACTATTTCGTTTTTGAATTTTGATTTTTTCCTGAGCTAGTGATATGTGATATAACTCTGTTTTTCAAAGCTGGGCTGAGGGAATGAACAGCAGCTCCCAGCCAGTCATGCCACTGTGAAGCTAAACAACCAGGTGCGGTGGCTTACTCCAGGTGAGGTGGCTCATGCCTGTAATCCCAGCACTTTGCGAAGCCAAGGCAGGTGGATCACCTGAGGTCAGGAGTTTGAGACCAGCCTGATCAACATGGTGAAACCCTGTCTCTACTTAAAATACAAAAATTAGCCAGGGGTGGTGGTGCACACCTGTAATCCCAGCTACTCAGGAGGCTGAGGCAGAAGTATTGCTTGAACCTGGGAGGCGGAGGTTGTAGTGAGCCAAGATCACACCATTGCTCTCCAGCCTGGGGCAACAGAGTGGGACTCCATCTCAGAACAAACAGACAGACAAAACTCTATGATGCCCTGTGGTGCCAGATGATTTTTGCCCAACTGTTGGCTAATATAAGAGTTCTCATCTCATGTACCCCCAAAATATATATACCTACTATGTACCCACAAAAAAATTTTTTAAATAAAAATAGAATTTCAAACATTTTTAAAAAAGAGCCTTGAGCATATTGAAGGTAGGCTAGGCTGAGCTATGATGTTAGGTACAGTAGGTTAGGTATATTAAATGCATTTTCTACTTATGATATTTTCTTTTTTTTGTTTTTTTGTTTTTTGAGATGGAGTCTCGCTCTATCACCCAGGTTGGAGTGCAGTGGCGTGATCTCAGCTCACTGCAAGCTCCACCTCCCAGGTTCAGGCCATTCTCCTGCCTCAGCCTCCCGAGTAGCTGGGACTACAGGTGCCCACCACCACGCCCAGCTAATTTTTTGTATTTTTAGTAGAGACAGGGTTTCACCGTGTTAGCCAGGATGGTCTCAATCTCCTGACCTCGTGATCTGCCTGCCTCAGCCTCCCAAAGTGATATTTTCAACTTACTATAAGTTTATTGAGATGTAATCCTATCATAAGGCACAAGCATCTGTATTCAGTAAATACTTTCAAATATTATCTCTGAATGTATCAATACAACAGCCCCAATTGAGAATATTATCTCACTCAATCCAAAAAAGTGGTTCCATTATTGTTGCTTTTTTACCTGTGAGGCAACTATTAGTTTGATGCAAAAGTAATTGCGGTCATTGCTATTACTTTCAATGGCAAAAACTACAATCACTTTTGCACCAATCTAATAGATACAGAGAGGTTCAACAAAAGGAATCTTTCCTAAGACCCCATAGACTGTTGAGGCTCTGTTTTTGCAAGACAGAGTGCTAGAATCTGGGGATTCAAGATTAGGCAAATAGGCATGAAACTTACCATGACAGAGCTTCTAATTTTAAAAATCTTTGGTGGAAACATTTGAAAAGCTCTAGCAAGTTAGGAAGTCCTTTAGATGACACATTTTACAGGGAGAAGCAGACAATTATAGATCTGGAACAACTGTGAGGTCTTGCATTTTTCCCAGAATATATCATGCAGCTTCTGCATTTAATTCCTTAATATGTCAACATTACTTTTTTTTCACATAAAATAGCTTGGCAAATATTCTGGTAACACCTCAGAAGGTTGTATCATGGCTCTTACTGTTTTTAGAATCCTCTGGAATACTACCGTGGACTCCACGTAGAGAAATAGAGCATTACAATGACCCACTAAGCAAGTGGTTTTCCAAGTATGGTCTCCAGACCAGTAATATGAACATCACCTGAATTACAAACTCTGAGGGCAAGACCCAGAAGCTACACTTTAACTGATCCTCCAGGTAATTCGGACATACACTCAAGTTGAAGAACCAGTGCATTACATGAGCAGGAACAGGACTATTATATCAAATCAACAGAGGTATCATCTATAACCTAAAAAGAAGCCACGAATATAATGTGTTATATAACGCTTTCACTTCTTTTTATAACTTTACAACCTTCTGAGTGAGGTAAGATAATTACAAAGTTTCTAGTTTTATAGAAAAGTTGACTGAAAAGTTTTCCTCTCCTATATACGCTTCAAGGTGCACAGAAAGTACTGTGTCAGGTGTACATCCACGTACGCATTTTAAACTTTTAATATGTGTTACATTGTGAAATTATCAGTAAGCGTATAACTCATAAATCTCCCGTTTTCATCCAAGGCTTTCCATCATTATGGTATCTTGCCACCAAATAGGAAGCTATTGTGACCAAAATGGTTAGGTTTTCTTTTCTTCTCCCCGCCCCTCTGCCCCCAAGACAGAGTCTCGCTCTGTCACCCAGGCTGGAGTGCAGTGGTGCCATCTCGGCTCACTGCAACCTCTGCCTCCCATGTTCAAGCAATTCTCCTGCCTCAGCCTCCTGAGCAGTGGGGACTACAGGCACCTGCCACCATGCCTGGCTAATTTTTGTATTTTTAGTAGAGACAGGGTTTCACCATGTTGGCCAGGATGGTCTCGATCTCCTGACCTCGTGATCCACCCGCCTCAGCCTCCCAAAGTACTGGAATTACAGGCGTGAGCCACTGTGCCCGGCCAGGTTTTCTTTCTTTAGGATGGTAAATTAAGAAATGTAGAATGCAATATAGCCTTCATGCTAATTGTACTTTTTTATCCAAAATTAATGTATCATAAGCATAGTCATTATAAATATGTACTCTGTTAAATTCTGAACAAGAATCAAATAAGCGTAAATTTCCGGACGGACAATTTTACAAATCCCTTAACAGCTGAGAGTTGCTGTTTCCTAGTCCTCCATATTAGATTAAAAGACTTCTGGTTCTTGAAGTCAACTTCCTCCTTCCCATTCATTATAAAAGGCATTCATACTTCAGAGCTTTGAATGACTAATGCCAAGACCCCTGGACATTTGCTTGCATGACAGTTTTCAAATATCCTTGGAAACTAGGTCTAAGCATGCTTTAATCCATTATCAGGAAGAAGGCCTCTGCTTGCACGGGTTTGGCTCATTTCTCTTCCCAGTCTTGTTCAGGAGGCAAAAGAAGAAACAAGCACTATGAGATACTGACTATACAAAAGAATCCTCTTATACATGCATTCTTACAGTAATGATGCTCTCCTCATTAAGTGAATATTTATTGAACAACCACCAAGAACAAATTACTCTCAACTTTCCATTTGTGTCTGTCCTTTCTCCCTAATTTCAAATCTAAGCATTATCCTAGATTTAATGGAAAGCACATTTGGTATACGGATCAGCATATGTGGGTCTTATAGTCAATAAGAGGTAGAAATGGCAGACTTAAAGCAAGTCACTAAATCTCTGAGTCTAATTTACTTACTTGCTTTACCCACTTCACTGTACCATCATGGAGAAACAATTGGGAACAAAGATATACAATACTACTATATAACACATGAAAATCTCATGCAAACTTTAAGAAACCTGAAAGATAATTGTGAACTAAATGTACCAACACATTAGGTGTCATTTCCTTTAACCTCAATCTGTGTTACCAGCATGATGTTTGTTTTTCTTTTTACAGAGACCACTACATTCATAAAACCCATTGAAATCAAACACAATTACTTTAAACATCACCATAAAGAAATTGTTTCATCATCTTAGAACGAGACTATTAAATGCTGTATATTATACTTGGAACTGACAAATTCATAAGAAAATAAATGGGGTAATATGGAGTTATTTAAAAAAAAAAAAGAAGCTTTCTAGGCATTTGCTGGAATTCAATCCTTTGGAAGTTGAATTACCTTGAACCACAGCCCACAATGTAAATAATTTCTCATCTCCATTTTTGCCAAGATAATACAAGATTAATGATCTCTCATGTTCCTATGAAGACTTTAGAATTTCCACATATTTCATTATGTGTGTATATATGGAGAGAAGCCTACTTGAGACAGAAAAGAGAATTCCCTTCAGAACAAAATTTATATTTCAGAGTAGAGACATTGTGAGTCAAGGCAGCTATTTTTGTGGTACTTCCAGACTCTACACATTTATCTCTTTAATTTGGAAAGAAAGCAACATTTTCTTTCCAACTTAGACAGTATATGTCACACAAATTCACACACAAACACTCATATATTGCAACATATAGAAATAAGAGAGAATGAAGAGAGACAATATGTGTGTGTCTATGTGAAAGAGAAAAAGAGAAAATGAATGCAAGGGGGAAAAATATTAGAGAATTTTGCTTCCTTCAAGGATTAAAGAGAAATATTTTTGGAACCTTCAGTAGCCCACAATCATAAACAGTAAATTAAAAACTAAAAAGAAAAAGAAATTGAATGAAGCTCTCACAAGTTTAACTCTGTGATAGTTGAAAAATTGCACACAAGGGAAAACATGTATTAGTGATTGCTGTGTGCAAATCACTCCTGCAAATACCATACCAAAGATGTATGAGTAATGATCCTGTCTTCACAGAACTGACCATCTAGACAAATATTAGAAGAGTTTGAACATCTCTTTGAATACTTATTTTGTGTCTAGCTGTTAAGTGTTAGAGAAGGATAGAAAATTGAGTAATAAATTCCATTTTCTATCCCTGCTAAAGGCATCCTTAATAAGATGGCCGAGAGGTACCTTGTGTAAGTTATGACCAAACAGAAGAAGTACTTTGGATTTCTTTGCCTGCCTTAAGGTATTTTAACATAGCTTCACAGGCTTTAGTCTGACGTGAGTGAATGAGAAATGAATGAAGTCATACCTACCTTAAAAGTGGTTGTTATCTTGAAAAAATAATTCATGTATTTAGTATGCAATCGTGTGCTCCACCTGGAGCTATGGCACCATGATTTTGTTCTATGAGAAGGGTTATGGTAAGAATGGATAGAGTCAAAGCTCAGCCTGACTGCATATTTGCTATAAGACTCTCAAGACAGTTAGTAAAAGCAAAACAAAACAAAAACTTCCTCATAGACTTTTTGTAGAAATCAAATCAGATGAAACTGCCCGGTGTAGTGTTGGTCCGTAGTAGGAGTAATGATGATGATAATGATGTTGATAATAATAATATAGATTTACTGAACACCTACTTTATGCAAGACACTAGCCTGGGTATTTTACATATGATATTATTATTTATGGACTAACATTTATTGAATATCTGCTAGGTGTCATTTGCTGCAGGCACATTAGTTCTCTAAATAACAGTTAAAAATCATTTTAAAAATAATCAGTAGGATGTGCAGAGAAGGAAATTTACACAGTCGAATTTGCATGTTTAATGAGTGGCCTCCATGATCCACAATTCACTCTCCAGACCACATGCTGCCTGCTGCCCCATGTGAGTTTCCATTTAATGCACCATGTTAAGCAATAAATTCTATTTTACAACAGGCTATTTTAAGCTATTACTTGAAGATTTGATCCCTTCTATCTGAGTAAGATTCACTTATTTGCCCCCATGTCCTGCCTAAATTTATAATGCCAGGAAAAAATAAAAGATGTGAATCTTATATTTCTAAATCCCACACAAATTAGTTTCCTCGAAGGTAGGCTGACTGCTAAGTTATTATTCTCATGCTTTCCATTATGCTCTTACCTCTGATGACAAAAATTAAAAAAAAAATTTACTTATATTGAATCATCAAGTAAAAGAATGTTCTTGTTTAAAGCGACTTCCTCTTAAATAGCAAGGAGAAATTTGGATAGCTAAAGAAAAACAAATGAGAAAGGCCATGAACACTTTCTCAATTAAACAGCTAGCACTTTCTTCATTTCTGAATCAATTTGGTTCATATAGAAAGACTGAAGATACATATCATGTAGGAGAAATTCCCTATTTGTCATATTTCAGGAATCAGCAGCCTTGCCACTCTGGAAGGCAATGCAGATCCGGTTGACATTCCAACACCAAAATAGTCATGTAAGACCCTGAAACTGGCTTCAACACTGGGTTCCATGAATGCTATGATTTGCACCTGTTCCCTGTCATCATCCCCACAAACTGCTCTGTGCCCTGGTCTTGGCTGAACCTCTTTCAGCCCACCTGACCTTTCGGCAGGAAGTTCTTTTGCCTTTTTCCTAACTGCAATTGAAATCTTCAGAGAGAACGTTTCTCATTTTCTTAGTTCTACCCTCCTTTCATCTACTACATATTTGCTGAGATGTCTGCCATGCATCCAGCCAGTCCTGTGATAGGCCCCGAAAAACAACAAGGAACAATATAAGCACAAGTTTCACCTACAGAGACCTTATGGGAGAGTAGAAATAGCAATACAGTAATTAATCAATCAATTAATTGTATGAAGGAAAATCCAGAAGAATATGAGGTTTTTTTGTTTTGGTTTGGTTTGGTTTTTTTTGAGACAGAGTCTTGCTCTGTCACCCAGGCTGGAGTGCAGTGGTGCCATCTCGGCTCACTGCAACCTCTGCCTCCTGGGTTCAAGCGATTATCCTGCCTCAGCCTCCTGAGTAGCTGGGACTACAGGCGCCCACCATCACGCCCTGCTAATTTTTGTATTTTTAGTAGAGACAGGGTTTCACCATATTGGCCAGGCTGGTCTTGAACTCCTGACCTTGTGATCTGCCTGCCTTGGCATCCCAAAGTGCTGGGATTATAGGTGTAAGCCACCGTGCCCGGCCATATTATATGAAGTTTTAACCAACCTGGAGTAAGCAATGATAATCTGAAGCTGGAAGGGTAAATAAAAGTTAGAGTTGTCTAGGCAACGTCAGTTGCATATGTGGAGGTTCTGAAGCCTTCACACTCAAAAGACAGAAAGCAAATCTATGAGGCAGTGATAAGATGTGAGGATGTTGGCATGATTTATTCATGCTGAGCATTATTGGCCATGTTGTGAATTTTGAACCATATCCAGAAAGCAATGGAGAAACACTGAAGCTCATTAAGCTGGAACTTGTCATGATCAAAAAGACCAGTATGGAGAATGGACAGAGGTCCAAGTGAAATAAAATAGTTTTTAGCCCTAGGATGGTGAGAAATGACTTCACAGTTGAGAAGTAGAAGATGGCTTGTATTTATTATAAAATGACTCAGATCCACCCACATTTATTTCTAAGAGCAATAGGAAGGTGTTGATGGAATTGCCATGTTCAAAACCATGTTTTGAAAATACCATTCTTGCTACTGTGGAACCAGAGGTGAGTGGATCAAGAAAGATCAGACCTGTGACATGCTTTGAATCAATAACATTCAGCAAGAGGCCAGGTTTAATGTAATTGTGTGGACATGATCACGTTACATGAGATTGTGTCCATCACACCAGAGACTCTCTCTCTTGCTGACTGTGAAGAAGGAAGTTTTCTTATTCTGAGCTGCCAGATGGAAAGGCCATGAAGCAAAGTGTGTAGAGTGGCCACTCAACACAGTAAACAAAGGAACCGAGACCCTCAGTCCAACCATCTACCAAGATCTGAATGCTGCCAACAGCCAGGAGACCTTAAAACTGTATTCTTGCCCAGTCGAGTCCCAGATGAGACCTCGTCCCTGGATGAAACCTTGATTGCAGCCCATGAGAGGCTGAAGCAGAAGATCTACAGACCTTCTGAATGGATTCCTAACCTACATAACTATGAGATAATAAGTGTGTGTTGTTAACATCCATAAAGTTTGTGGTGACATTGCTACACAGCAATAAACAACTGATATATTCAGTTTTAAATGTGCTGATTGCTGTACAGTTACCTCAATCTCATATGTCCATGTCACATAAGCTGTTTGAGGTGTCGGCCTGGAACTCAGAGGAAAAGTCAGAAATGAAATGTTAATTTTGGAGAGTGAATTAAAAAATAATAATGAAAAAGAGGGTAGGGGTTGTGGAAATAAAGGATAAAGATATTGCCTACAGTAAAGGTAATAGAATAATCAATCCTTTGTTTTAAACAGACTAATTAGCTTAATTCTGAAAATTTATCCTAAGCAAACATATCAGAAAAGAAGATGTGCATTGATGTTTATTAATGCTCAGGGAATTCAGAAGCAGCATACTGACTAAGGTACATCAGGATAAACTATGACACATAATGAATGCCTCAGAGCCAGGCAAAACTGACATTTATTGAAATATCACATGCCAAGCACAGCATTTTATCCTTTCACATAATTTTTCTTTTAAAATCTCATTTTAAAGAAAAAGAAACTCAGTTTCAGAGAGGTAAATTCCTTCTCATGGTTACCTAGTAGTTAGGCAAAGATCCACAATCGTAACCCCTTCTGGCTTCAAAGCCGGAGCTTTTAACTTTGAACGCTTCAAGGAAGCATCAAATCAGACACTGGGGAGCACATTTCTATATTCTCTAAGCTGTCCTAAGCCTAATCTTGGATCCCAGGTATCTAAGCATTTCCCCCTTTAAATTGGCTTCTTTAGTAATAGAAGCTCTGTAGAACTTAAAGCACTATCGAGTTATCTAATAATTCAGGCAAAATCTTAGAATTAATCAAGAATATATTTTCTATTCAAAGCAAATGCCGTGTCTAATATGGCAGAATGTCTCTTCAAACCCCAATATAGCTCTTGTCTCTGAGGCTGTAGAAGAAAACTGCCTTTCTAACCATTGCCAAAAGCACAGCAATAACTACTTTAATCATGATATCTTGAAGTAGCTTCTGATCAAATGTGTTTTACTCGATGGATATAATGTAAAAGCTCCCATCCAATATTTAAAACAATCATACACGTTTCCATGCATTTTCCTGCTTGCTCGTTTGAATATCTTGCCAATTGTTTATGAGTACTGAATTGCTTAGATCTAGGAATAAAGAGATGATGTTGAAATGTTTTCCATTTTGCAGATATCCCTCTTTTAGCTATGAAGAAGAGCCCCCGCAGTTGTGTTGACACATCTCTGTTCTACTCACATGGCTTGACTTTCGAGCAGGAGACACTTTGTGCCTACTTCTCAATAGTTCCAAAAATTTTGAGAAATGTCTGCAGGTGCCACAAAAAAGAATGAGATCTTGTCCTTTGTAGAAACATGGATGGAACTGGAGGCCATTATCCTTGGCAAACAAATGCAAGAACAGTAAACCAAATACCGCATATTCTCACTTATAAGTGGGAGCTAGATAATGAGAGCACATGAACACATAGAGGGGACCAACACACACTGGGGCCTATTGGAGGGTGAAGGGTGGGAAGAAGCAGAGGCTTGGGAATAAGAAGTCATGGATACTAGGCTTAATACCTGGGTGATGAAATAATCTGTACAACAAACCCCCATGCCACACATTTACCTATGTAACAAACCTGCACATCTTGCACATGTACCCCTGGAACTTAAAATAAAATAAGCTGAAAAAAAGAAGTAGTTGCAGGTGCTCTGAGTCATAAGAAAACAAGAAACTTTAATTGATATTCTGCCATGTAAATCTTAAGCAAGCACTGTCCTAGGTGATACCTCCAGACATCCCTGGGGAATTCAGATCATCATAATTTCTGTTATGATGGTCCTTCACATTCTGGGTAAGCCTCAAGGTTGCAAGTTATCCTCCCTGCCAGGCTTTGTGCTCCTTGGAGGCAGGTATGGTTAAGAAAGAATATTTAGAGTATGTATCCTTGACTGGTATATACCAAAACGTAAACATGCATTTTGTATAGCATGTTGCCCACCAAAACAAGAGAAACATACCAGCAGGGCACTCTAGGTATGCAAGCAATCAATATTAATCAGCTTTAAATTTGTAGTGAGATTTTTATCCATTTCACTCCCTTTTAACTTTTCTGATTAGACTGAAGATAATATATCAATTTTATTGTAGTACTGTATGTGTTTAACACCTTTCTGATACATGCTAATACCCCTTTATATAGCAAACAACAAGCAGGCTTGGGGATACGACTTAAGCAGGCAACATTGTCTATATAAAAGTTAATGATACTTATATATTAACATATATTTTACATTTTATTTCATTTTTTAACCTGGCCTTTGTTTCTACTTGTGGCAAGTGATACTAATAGTGAGATAAAGTTTCTTTTTTAAATCAAAATTCATATGAATAAAAACAAGTATAGCAGTTTTTCTTTTAACATGACATGTCCCATGTAGGTTAATGGCATACTTGATACCAGACCAAAATACTAGAGGTGAATCTCAAAGAACTAAGAGGTGGATTCAATGCTCTGACCAAGGAAAGTAGCAGGGATTTACAACAAGACCTCGAGAGAGTGAACTCTTAAGCGCAAAGTCTTTCTATCTGCAAAGACAGCTTTTATCTATGAGACTTCACTATCTGTTATTGCAGGTATTCAATAAATATTTATTAAATGTATTTGATGAGAACAATTAGAGAAAATATAGAAATGAGAGTTGAAAAAACATGAAACAAGATAAGCAGAACAGAAAACAGTAGAAGGTTTTTTTTTTTAATAAATGTAGTTTTAAAAAGTGAATTTCTGTTAGAAAAAAAAGGAAAGTGTGATTAAAATGGGTTAGACACCTCTAAAATATCCCGCTGGTATGGGTTTTCTGTTGGTTTAACTAAGAGATAATGTTGGTCATACGCTTGAAAAACAGCCTTAACTTGAAAGTTCCCACTTAGCTGCCTTGAACTAGGTACAACTGACCTTTGAGCAACACAGATTTGATTTATACGCAGGGTCCACTTACGTGTGGATTCTGTTCAGCCTCTGCCATCCCTGAGACAGCAAGACCAATTCCTTCTCTTCCTCCTCCTTCTCAGCTTACTCAACATGAAGATAATGAGGATGAAGAACTTTATAATGGTCAACTTCCACATGATGAATAGTAAGTATATTTTATCTTTCTTATGATTTTTTTTTTTTTTTGGAGAGGGAGTCTCGCTCTATTGCCCAGGCTGAAGCGCAGTGGCGTGATCTCGGCTCATTGCAACCTCTGCCTCCTGGGTTCAAGTGATTCTCCGGCCTCAGCCTCCCAAGTAGCTGGGACGACAGCTCTGCGCCACCACACCCAGCTAATTTTTGTATTTTTAGTAGAGACAGGGTTTCACCATGTTGGCCAGGCTGGTCTTGAACTCCTGACCTCAGGTGATCTGCCCGCCTCAGCATCCCAAAGTGCTGGGATTACAGGTGTGAGCCACTGCACTTGGACCCTTATGATTTTCTTGACAACATTGCCCTCTATTTAGCTTACTTTATTGTAAGAATGTAGTACAGAATACACACAACATAAAAAACCATGTGTCAATTAACTGCTTATGTTATTGATAAGACTTCTGGTCAACAGTAGGCTATTGGTAGTTAAGTTTTTAGGAAGTCAAAAATTATACATGGAATTCAACTCTGCAAGGGGTTATAACCCTAACCCCTGCATTGTTCAAGGGCCAACTGTATGTAAGGAAAGGCCACCCGAAATAACACATATATTTTTAAAGTCACCTTCCAGAACCAGAAGGAAAAAAAAGGAGGGATGGTAGAGAGGATCAACAAGATAAATGAATATAAGAATGAATATATTCATTGATTCATTTAAATGTCCTGTAATTTTGGTAGACTTAATTTCAAGCCTGTCTGGGGTGTTGAAATAAATAAATCATGCATTGTGTATGGGCCAATTAATGAGTACAAAGCAGACAAAACATATCTACGCTGTTAGAAGTCAGGATATCAGTTAATCATGTGACTGGAAGGGGACACAGAATGAGTTTTGTGGGGATGGTGCTATTCTGAATTTTTATTTGGGTGCTGGGTATACAAACCTGTTCAGCTTATGCTGTTATAGATATATGCATTTTACTGTACGGCTATTAAACTTGAATGCAGAATTTAAAAATATGTACGCGGAAAAAAAAGAAAATGTGGAAAAGCCTGAACACAAGAATTACTATCTATGTTCATGAGAAATCTAGGTTACTAATGCTCTTAGTGCTAGATTCACATCACATGGTCTCACTTGCTTCGCTGACAGCCTCCCCAAAAAAGGCCTTCACAAGGCACTTAAATAGTGTCTATCAGAACTGTGAGTTGCTGTAAGAGCAGCTCTTAAGACGGATACTGGTATTTCTCCTTTCGTTTAAGTTTGACATTGTAACGTGTTACATATACATAAACGTGTGGGAATTGTTTGATATTATTTCATTATCACCTAATGGTAACAGCAGCTCTAATAATTACACAGGAATAGCAATCCAAAAAAAAAAAAAAGGAATCTTAGGGTGATTGTCATTATTCAGATTATTCTGTCAAGGTGAGAAAAAGGACAATAAAGACATGCTCGGGAAAGGATTTTGCCCTTTGTTTTCAGTCTCGATCATCTAGTTTTCTTTAACAGTAATTTCAAAAAGAACAAAGCATGGAAGACTGTAGGTTGTCTTACATCCATTAATAGGATCTGCGAATATAAATGGATGGAAGAGTGACATTGCAGTCAGCACAGAGTCTTTTTTCTTACTGAACTGAGAATACTCCTTCTCTGGTTCTATCTCCCAGTTCAAGGAGACGCATGATCCTTTCATAAGCCCAGTAGAAGGGGATATCCCACCCTCTACCCTGGTTCTAACTTTCCCAAGGATTTAACGTTTCAGCTCATTGCTTTTATCTGTGCAGCAGTCGACGGCAGACGAAGAAAAAACTTTCGAGTTTGTTCACATTATAGTTTGAAGATATCTACTACCTAGATCTGACATTCACACCATGCCTTACCCTAAGAAGCCAAGATCTTTCACAAGGCAGGCACAAGAGTGATAGTCTATTTTTAAGGCCCATATAATAATTAAAAAAAAACTGCACATAATCTGTGTGGATATAAATATTTGTTATCTTTACACACTGTTTACATAGCCAGGAAGAAAGATGCTTTTATATCCTCTTACAGACCAAAGTTCTTTTGAATCCCCCTGGTCACTGTCATCACTGCCACCCAAGGCATCCAGCAGACTACTTTATATTTCTCAGGAAATGTTTGTTTTTAAGAAACATAATACATCTCTCCATTTTATTGAGTTGTCTTCTATAGATAGATGGAAGTATCATCGAAGCCAGAGATGGGAAGTGCCTAAAGATCAGTATGTTTGTAGAACCAGAGACTAAGCAAACCAACAAGAAGTTTCACAGTCTCTCACTTTTTCTTGTCTTGGTTGCCTGCTCCATTTCCACCCACCTCTGCGGGTCCTGGCTTTACCCTTTTACTTTAATAAAGGATCATGTTTGCCTAATGGTTCCCAAGTTCACATATGTTTATGTTGAGCTACTTGGAAAGGTACTGTTTCAACATCCTCCTAGTTTTCCTGGCAAATACCTGCGGTTGAGACTAATTCAACTAGATTTGGTGGAATGTCTGCCTGTGTCCCAGAACAGAAGCAACCTATATAAGCTAACTGCTGGTATTTCACACTGACAATAGAGTGATGCATAGTAACTAGAGAATACACACAGCATGAGTTAGGTAGCCACTCAGCAGATGTTGGACATTCACTGCAGACTTGAAACAGGTTAGAAGGTTGATGACTACACGATATTCATTCCTGTGTTCATTCCCTTTTTCACACAAACTTTCAAACAATAGGAATAAGTAGGTAACATTGGTAATGATAATTTAGTAAACAGATTGTCCATGAACACATTTTAAAGGATAGGAGTAGGAGGACCAATTTTGAGCAGAAGAAAGGAAAGATAAAATCTTCTTGGCTGGGTGCGGTGGCTCATGCCTGTAATCCCAGCACTTTGGGAGGCTGAGGTGGGTGGATCACGAGGTCAGGAGATCGAGACCATCCTGGCTAACATGGTGAAACCCCGTCTCTACTAAAAATACAAAAAGTTAGCTGGGCGTGGTGGTGGGCGCCTGTAATCCCAGCTACTCGGGAGGCTGAGGCAGGAGAATGGCATGAACCCAGGAGGCAGAGCTTGCAGTGAGCCGAGATCGCACCACTGCACTCCAGCCTGGGCGACAGAGCAGAGCGAGACTCCGTCTCAAAAAAAAAAAAAAAAAAACCTCTTGTGTAGCATTTCCCGAAGTCACTTCGGTCTGACAGCATTTTAAGATGGTTCTTATATATAACGTGATCATTGGAGCTGACTCAGGTACTTGTGTTCATCTATAATTGACTGATTGCTCTCTATTCTGGGTTTTCTGCCATTATTTTACGTGATAACAAAGGAATGATATCTTTAGAGTGTCTTACGAATTGTTGATAGGACTCCTATAGTCAATGTTTTGGTTAAACTAATTAAAATATGTTTCTTTAATGTGTTAAATTATCTGAGAAATACAATAATCATGTACATTGTAAAGCACTGCCTAACATACAATATAAATCTTTCTTATAACCTATTAGCTAATCATTTTCAGAAACGTGTTTAACCTCTATATATCTATTTCCCCATCTGCAAATTGAGAAAAATAATAGTATTAACATCATGCATTAAAAATCAAATGATTTTAAATTAGTACTTAAAAGTGTACTGAGAAAAGAATGAGTTCTGAATTAATGTTAGCTATCACTATAGTAAAAAGAATTTTTAACATATTTGGAAAAAGTAAAAGAGGTTCTCACATGATAAAGAAGTGGGTTTTATTCTTGGAATGCAGCACATGTGCAAAATAAGAAAATCAATCAATATATTCCATCATATCAACAAGGTAAAGAAGAAAACTTTATGTTCATATAAGCTGATACGCAAAAAGCATTTAACAAAATCTAACACTCATTCATGATAAGTCTCTCAGCAGATCAGAAACAGAGGAGAACTTCCTCAACTTCATAAAGAAGGACCAACTATAAAAAAAATCTCCGGCTCTCAATTTAAAAATGGGCAAAAGACTTGAATAGACGTTTCTCAAAAGAAGGCATACAAATGGCCAACAGGCATATTAAAAAATGTTTATTCATCAGATACAGTGACAAAAGCAAGATTCACTTTTTAAAAATTGAAAAGTTAGGCTTTATCAAAATTAAAAACTTCTGCTCTGTGAAAGACAGTGTTAAGAAAATCAAAAGAGAAGCCATAAACCAGGAGAAAATATTTACAAACAAGTATTTGGTAAAGAATTTGAATCTGAAATATACAAAGAAATCTTAAAAATCAAAGAACTTAAAACAGAAGTACCATTCAACCCAGCAATCCCATTAATGCTTATCTATCCAAAGGAAAATAAATCATTCTACAAAAAAGACACATGCACTTGTTATGTTCATTGCAGCACTATTCACAACAGCAAAGACATGGAATCAATCTAAGTGCCCATCATTGGTGGACTAGATAAAGAAAATGTGGTACGTATGCACCATAGAATACTATGCAGCCATAAAAAAGAACAAAGTCACATCTTTTGTAGTAAAATGGATGTAGCTGGAGGCCATCATCCTAAGCATGTTAACAAAGAATACTACACAGCCATAAAAAAGAACAAAGTCATGTCTTTTGTAGTAAATTGGGTGTAGCTGGAGACCATCATCCTAAGCATGTTAACACAGAAACAAAAATAACAAACACCACAGGTTCTAACTTACAAGTGGGAGCAAAATATTGGGCACACATGGGCACAAATATGGGAACAGTAGACATTAGGGACTCTGAAAGAGGGGAGGGAGAGAAGGGGAGAAGGACTGAAAAACTACTTACTAGGTACTATATTCATTACCTGGGTGATGAGATCAATCAGAGCCCAAACCTCAGCATCATGCAATATACCTATATAACAAACATGTATACATACCC
Source organism: Gorilla gorilla gorilla (assembly GCF_029281585.2). Lineage (NCBI taxonomy): Eukaryota > Metazoa > Chordata > Mammalia > Primates > Hominidae > Gorilla > Gorilla gorilla. The sequence goes on from NC_073242.2 coordinate 90,983,285, forward strand.
CTGAATCTAAAATAACAGCTGAAATTTTATTTTTAAAATATCTTACAACTCAAAAACAGACAGACATCCTAACTTAAAAAAGGACAACAGGTCTGAACATACCTCAACAAAGATGATATGCAAATGACAAATACGTATAAAACAATTATCAACACCATTTGTTATTAGGACACTCAAAATTAAAACAAAAATAAGCTACCACTACACAGCTATTATTAAAATGGCTAAAATCCAATCACTTGACAATACAAATTGCAGGTGAATATTTAAAGCAATAGGAACTATTCATATCATTTCCAATGACAGGTACCAGGGCTCCTTGGAGAAATAGTTAATTCTAAAATTGGGGCAACAAATATAATGACGAGCCTGGAGTATCTTGTAGTTGCTGCAGCATCTCGAAGTGCAAGAAAGTAAGGAAATGCTAAAAAATATATTTTAAAAAAATGTTGGCGGTATGCCTAAGAGACATAGGGGCTAACTGAGAATTTCAATGGCCCCATTTACCCAGGGGGTGAAAATGAGCAAGGAAATAAAGCTATATTGAATTATAACCCTAAGTATCAAAATAAAAAAAAAAACAAAACTTGAGTCCATTATAATGAATGAAAGAAAGAAAGGGAGAGAGGTGGGGGAGGAAGGTCAGGGAGGGAGGGAGGTGTGGAGGGAGGGAGGAGGAAAACGAAGGAAGGAAGGAAGGAAGGAAGGAAGGAAGGAGAAGGAAGGAAAGAAAGAAGGAAAGGGAAGGAAGGGAGGGAAAGAAGGAAATCTGCCATGTGAAAGAAATTCACATGAATTATATAGATAATTATGGGGGGTGAGGAGCATAACTTCCTATTCTTTAGGTATGTGCTGCACATAGTGACTTTCTTCTAAAGGGTACAGTATGAAAAAGAGGGGAGGAGTAACTTTACAGAGAGAAACCTGACAAACAATATCTCAGCCACTTAATCAAGGTCAACATCAACCATGATAAATCCTATTGATAGTATGTACCCTTGTGATATGATGAAAATGGTACGTTTACCTCTGTGGTCTTCCTCCCCAAACATGTGACCCCAGTCGAATTATGAGAAAAATATCAGACAAGTCTCAATTGAGGGACATTTTACAAAAATACATGACCCATGTTCATCTGTCAAGGTCATCAAAAACAAGGAAAGTCTGAAAAATTCATAGAGAAGAGGAACAGAAAAAAAGATATTAAATATAAACAAAGAAACTCTGAATAAACTGTAGAGTTTAGTTAAAATGTTGTGTCAACATTGGTTCATTAATTGCGGCATATATGTCATACTAATGAAATACGTTAACAAGAATAGAAAGTTGGTGTGAGGTATATAGAAACTATCTTTACGATTTTACTTTTCTATAAATCTAAAACTATACTAAAATTTAAAAGTTGATTTAAAAAACAAAAGAGGTTACAGGCACTGAAGCACAAAATTTCCTAATTAAAAAAAAAATCATAGCTGGAAAGAGATTTTTGCTTTTTATCTTATCTATAGATAAGACGCTAAGCCCAGCCTGATACCAGGACACAGTAGTTATAGAAAGGAGAGCACTAGTACCTGATTTAACATGTGTCTGATTGGTTTTGGATCTTAATTATAGTAATTCTTAATTCAGTAAACTTCACCACACCAAGGGCATTCATTTGCTAGGGCTGCTGATATGGTTTGGCTCTGAATCCCCACCCAAATCTCATCAGGAATTGTAATCTTCATGTGTCGAGGGAGGGACCTGGTGGGAGGTGATTGGATCATGGAGACGGCTTTCCCCATGCTGTTCTCATGATAATGAGAGTTCTCACAAGAGCTGATGGTTTGAAAAGTGAAGGTTCCCTCTTTGCAGCACTTCATTCTCTCTCATCTGCCCCCATGTAAGATGTGCCTTGCTTCCCCTTTGCCTTCCGCCATAATTGTAAGTTTCTTGAGGCCTCCCCACCATGCTGAACTGTGGGTCAATTAAAACTCTTTTTTTAATAAATTACCCAGTCTCAGGTGTTATTCTTTATAGCAGTGTGAAAACACACTAATACAGCTGCCATAACAAAATTCCCACAGACCGGGTGGCTTAAACAGCAGAAATTTATTTTCTCACAGTTCTGAAAGCTGGAAGTCCAAGGTCAAGATGCTGGCAGACTTAACTTCTTCTGAGCCTTCTCTCTCTGGCTTGCAGATGGCTTCCCTCTTGCTGCCTTCTCTTGTGCTTGTCCATCTGCGCACTTGTGCCCCTGATGTCTCTTTGTGTGTCCAGATTTCCTCTTCATGTAAGGACACCATTCAGACAGCATTAGGACCCACCACGTGACCTCATTTAACCTTCATTACCTCCTTAAAAGCCCCATCTCCAAATGCAATCACCGTCTGAGATATTAAGAGTTATGGATTCAACATATGAATTTGTGGGGAACACAATTCTGATCCCAACACAAACCCACTGTATTTACATTTTTTACTGTAAAAAATGTGTTAATAATACTTGACTGATATTATAATCTTTATATAATATATAATATACAACAATCATGCTTGACATATATAATGCCCCCTTCTAAAAATCTACACAGTGTTTTACATGTACCTAGCCTAGAGCAGAAACTAAGTAAACTGTATCTGCTGTGGCTTCATTCTCTATCAATTAAGCTAAACTGAAATTCTGTTTCTAGAACTCCCTTCTCTATATTGCCCTAGTTACTTCTGGCATGAGACGTTGAAAGCGGAAGCGAAGAAGGCAGACAGGAAGTGAGAGCAAGACATCAGGCACTGGGCTCTTGTGTGATTCAGCAGATCTGCAAGCTCACCATGTTGGCATGCAGCAACATCCAGGCTCACAGCTCCTCCGGCTTCTTAGGATTTGCACCTTCAGGTTCGCCGAGTCCTAGGCCAGATAAATGTGACTCTCTGTGACAAAGGGCACCAGTTCTCCTGCAGACTACTCAAGGCATGGGAATTTGAAGTATGAGAGACAGATATAGATAGGCTCCACTTTGTCCCCATGGGTTCTAGTTGGTCCTCTGGGATTCCAGTGTATTCCTGGTCTTTCCCACCTCATGTCCAGCTTTCTTCCCATCACCAGAAGCAGAAGCAACAGCTTTGCACAGATTTCTCTCTCTGCTTCATGACGTATAAGGTCTAATCCCTATAATAACTCTTTTATTATGTATGTAAGACTGTTGCTGGTTCTGCCTTTCTGATGGGGAGCCCTATTCTCATCTGTGATAAGATCATGAGTAAACTACTTTATGATCATATGACTTACTTTTCTCATTTGTAAAATAGGAATAATAAAATTCACCTCCTAAGGTTGTTGGTAGATTGAATGTGTCTGTAGAATGCTTAGGATAGCATTTTTCACATTTATTAAATATTAATCCCTATGTAATATTAAATTAATTAGTCATTATGTTAACCTTAAGCTGATAACATCAGTTTGGATTTCAGAAGGAATAATGTATAGACATTTCAAGACTTGCTTCAAAAAGTGTTAACTTTACTTTGTGAACATCCTCCCACTACTGCTCCATCCCCAATGTATTTCCTGAACTCAAACCACTCTTGTTACTTGCCAAGATTCATAATTGATAGACAATGATGAGATCTGTAAAGTCTGACATGGTTATAAAGAGAAGACTCCTTGAGTCATGCTCCCTGACAAAAGGAAAATGAATGAAATCAGCTGCAACAGTAGCACAAATATGATTAGAATTACTATAAACTCTTTGAGCACAGACACAAGGGATGAAAACTGAGTCCCTTAGGATGGGGATGTATATGAGATTATGTGTTCCATGTGATCTCAGGTGATACATAGCTATATATTTTCACCTGCAGCCTCATGTTGTAAATATCTGTTGTCTTTTGTCATGATGTCTAATAACATATCAAATGCATATATACAAATATATATATACATGTGAAATTACTGGTGGGGAGAATAGAAAAAATTCCATTAAATTCATAAATCTATGATTGTTAATTAGCCAAAGAATAAGTGCATTTGGGTCTAAAAATCAAATGGCAAACTTCAAAGTCCAGTGAATCCAGAAAGTATAATTATTAAGCCCATGACACATGAATGTCAAAGTTAAAGAAATAATAACACATGGATACAAGGAGACTCGAGGAAATCCCCACTGCCCATGAGAGGCAAAGTTCTGAGGAAGCGAGGCATACACCAGAAATATATTGACAAAGGTGTCCCACATTCATTTTCAGGCAAGTCTTCAGAATTTCACAAATATGTGTTTCGGAGCTGCCCTGACATGCAGTTAATTCATTTCTCTGACCAGCAAATGCAGACAAAGGCTGAACTGTGTGAGGTTTACTCCCCAGCCCCTTTTAATATATGCTTTCCTGGAATGGTTATGTAATAACAATTTATACTATGGGTGTTCATTCTAATTTACAGAACTCTAGACACACATGTGGCTTGAATAAACAGGAAGATTTGCCTTTTTATCTTCTGGAATCAACAAATATGTTGAATCCTGAAATATTAATTCCCATCTGAGGGCAAAAAGAGGCAAGAAAGAAAACAGGATCATGGGGTTGTCTGGGTAGACTCCTACCTGGTTTCCTCAATCCTCTACCTGTAATACAAAGTTTTTCCTGAGTGTTTTGATTTTTCTTATGATAAGTGCAGATTGACTGATTTGAAAACACTTTTCAATATTTCAAGTACCAGAACATTACTTGAATAGAAAGTGGTTCATGTCTTATTTTCTTCAGAAGGGCTCAGGGAAGGCTCGGTTGAAATGCTGGCCATAAAATATATCTCTGAGAACAGAAGAGTAGGGTGCAGTTTTTAGAGAGGAAAACCAATGTATTTAGAAATAGCAAGAGCCAAGATGTGAGTGAGTAGAAAATGTATTTCTAAAGAACATAAAGAGACAATGTTAGGATAATCAAATCGAGTTTAAGATAATTCCAATTAGCAAGCACAGAGATATAACAGGAAAAAATTAAAAGGGAAATAAAACTTCAGCATTAGCTACTACTGTGAATAGGCCTGGGAGCTATTGGTTAATGGGTATATAGATAAATTGGCTTAAAGACACTAGTTTAAAGACACAGATCAAGATACATCATCAGTGTTGCCTCTTCACTTAGACATTGTTAGTGCTGAGCCAATTCTTTAATTTTAATAAACTGAAACACCAATTCAAATTATCAGATGCCTATGACTAAGAGATATAGGTTTCTAAATCAAATTGAGGCAACAAATCACAGTCCACCAGGAATGACACATTGTTTACCTATGGCGGTGGGGTAAGAGGAAGAGATTGTTAAATTTTGTTCCAGTAGGTTCAAATTTCAGACATTTTGTAATTTCTTCAAATATACTTTATGTAATATTCTATTATAGATAACAAAAAATGATACCAATATTATCCTTTGTGAAATCAAGTGATGTTTTTCATCACATTTTCTTGTGATTTATGTCATTCTGAGGAATTTTTATTGGATAGTGACTGAGAATTCAACTTCTAGAAATAATTCAAAGATTTTCTGCTTCCTACTTGAAATTCCTAAGTCCATAGACCAATTGTAAAAGAAGAGTGCACTGGAAACACCCAGCTTATGTTGATAATGGGACCCCAGACAGGGTGAATCTGAGACAGCTCAGACAGCCCTATAGTGAATAGTTCTATAATTTTAACTGTTTTCAAAATGACTGAAAGCGATGTTTCTATAAGACTATAATAAACTTTCCTATGCTATTCTACATTTGTTAGCATAGCTTTATATATATATTTTATACATATAATATATAAGGTTGAGGGTTGGACCACATATTTTTAAATTAAAGAGATCAGGGATGTGGAATTATCAACCTAAGGTCCCAAAAACAGTTGGCAGCCCATACAGGGCAATAAAATTGGTTAATTGTATTTTTCTGTTATAAGTTAATTCCTTAATAAAATGTAATATTATAATTTAGGGAGTATAAATGAGCAAATGTTAAAACAAAATCCGATGAAGGAGCTCTCCCATCACAAAAGTTACTCAAATAAACCTTGTTCATATTGTCATCATTGTTTGCAAAGCTTGTTCTCAGCCATAATGTAGAAATAACTCAATGCCTCTTGGAAGACTAATGCATTTTAGGCACCCCTAACAATTAACTGTAACCAATTTCCCCGTTTGGATAATCTGGTAATTTCTAAACCATAGACCATTTAGGGAGACCTTTGAATAGCACAAAAATTCACATATTAGAAGCCATTGCTTCAATTTCATTATAAAATTTAAAAAAAAAAGATTCACTGATTGCATCAACTGCCTACATATCTCTAACAGAAGTTTAGCTTCTTTAAGCAGAAGAGAAACTACAGACTCCTCACCCCATTGTAGAGTTTTGGAACCACAGCTGCCTTAGTCATTCATATCAGGTAGAACAGCTAGATTTCTTTTGAAAGTGTTTATTTCAATCCTCATGATTTCCCACCCATGTTTTCCTAAAGAATTTCAATTTTGTTCATCACTCTGAATGAAACAAGAAAAAATATAATCAAATCCATCAAGATATGCTTTTCCCGTTTCCCACTTTGCATCTCTCCTTTAAAAATAGAGATGTGCTGCCAAATTCTTTTAAAATCTAGCCGAGAGGGAGAAAGACACAACCTATAAATTATAAAAAAGAAATGTGTTAGGTAGGTTGAAGACAGTTTGTCAGTACGTACATCCTTTGATCTTTTAAACCTATGTGACACAAATTGTTCCTTTAATAATAAAAAATATGAAAATGAGCCTCTTTAATTATTAGTTCAGAAATATTCTTTATTTTGGATAAAATATGTACTGGGCAATGACAAGAATCACAAGCTAATCCATGTAAGCTGTAGTCATCGTAATTTACAATTCACTTTTTAGAAAGTGCAAATTTTACTATTTAGCTGCTTGCTAAATTAACATGTGGCCTTTCATAAAACCAAAAATGTATTCTCATTAGATATGTGTCTCTAGAGCTTTTGTGGAGTAAAATTCTGTAATGCCTGCAGGATCCTTTTGAAAAAATAGTTACTGGGGTCATATAAATGAATATGAATTTCCAAAAGGGCATACAATATGTCTAAATCTCCCAAAGAGTATATTAGATGAATTTATCAAATTATGATATACAGTTATACTTTAGAGACTGAAATAGGAAAAGCAGTTTCACTTTCTTTAATTTGGTGTTTATCAAATACATTTATACTTTTTTTTGCACTAAACCAGTTTTGAATACAGATCAGAAAATGTTGCCACCAATCTATTCCGATATAAGAAACAGTAGAAATATACAGACAAATAAAAATACAGAGTATTATGGAGCTTCCTGTCTCCATTCTTAACTTCTGCTTTCTGCCTGAACACCTTCCGCTATAAGGTGTGGCTGGGCAAGTTGGGACACCGCATAAGGACAGGAGGTAGAGGAAGAGTGAAACAGTAGATAAATACTTGTGGGGGGAGTAAGGCGATGGATGAGGTAGCAAATGGAGATAAGTTACTGCAAGGATAAGCGGTGAGCTAATTTATAACTATATTAAAAATAGAGATACATTCCTCACTGTTAAAGAAAGGGGAAAAAACCAAAATGAAGCCTGAGTTGTCATTTTAGAATGCAGTCATAGAGCTGAACTTGTAGTTTTCAATAGAGAGATACATAGTGTGTTAGTTTCCCTGGGCTGCCCTGACAAATTACCAAAAATGGAGCTGCTTACAACAACAGGAATTTATTCTCTCAGAAGTCTGGAGTCCAAAATCAAGATGTTGTCAGATCCAACACCAGTTCCCTCCGAAGGATCCTTCTAGGCCCCTTCCAGCTATGTGCGGCTCCTGGTTCTTCTTGGCTGTGGCAGCAAAACTCCAATCTCTGCCTCTGTCCTCAAACAACCTTCTTCCCTGTGTGAGTCTGTATCTTTCCACAGCCTTTTTAGATGGACACCGATCACTGGACTTAGGGCCCAGTCAACTCCAGTATGACCTCAATTTAACTAATGACATCTGCTAAAATGCTGTTTCTAAATAAGGTCATACTCTAAGGTTCTGAATGGATATCAAGTTTTGGGGAACGCCATCCAACCCAGTACAGATAGATGTGTGTGTGTGTGTGTGTGTGTGTGTGTGTGTGTGTGTGTGTGTGTGTGTGTGTACATTCTCCCAAATGTTCCTTAGTTCTGCCCTGTCCACTGAAAAGGCTTGGGAACACTGACATCCTAATAACAATGAACACAACTAATGCCCAGACTTTCATATGTAAATACAATTCTCCTTTAAACGGAACCAGATTTTTTTGTGTGTGTAAATGGCTAATTCTAGGGCTGGGCTAGAAAAAGTACAAAATGAGCCTCAAACAGTGTGTTGGGCCAAAAGGTGAGAATGTACTCAAAGAATGACGGAGGCATGTCAGTAGGACACAAAACTCAGCCCCAAGGACACATCGTGACCAAGTGTCAGATAATCTGAGCATCAGGATAAATAACTCAACCTGTTATAATTCATTAAATAAAACAGAAATTGAAAAGTCAAAGCTAATGTAAATAAATACACAAGCAAATTAATGTGAAGAGAAAATTTTCCTTGCAGAAGAATAAGAATGCTAACCAATGACTGTAGATACAATGATGGAATTAAGAAAATCACCACTCGGCAGCTCTCATAATAATCATTAATTCAGCCAAGAAACTTCAATGAATGTTAAAATTTTGGGTTAATAGTTTCATGAGGAATAAGATACTTACATAGTCTCTAAGTATCTGTTCATAAAGTGTTAAGTGCAAAAAGAAAAAAAACTATGATGGAGATGCAGGGCAAACACTTCCTTCATGAAGTGATCAAAATTATTGTCACCAATTATGGAATAAATCAAAATCATGTACCACCTGATACAAATTAGTAAGGCATTATCTGTGATAGTCTTGTCAAAAATGCATATTCTGTATCTAATCCTAAGGAAACATCAGACAAATCTTAAGAAACTCTATAAAACAATTGTTCCACGGTCAGGTGTGAAAGTCATAAGTGAAGAAGACTGCAGAGCCCTTCCAGACTGAATAAGTCTTACATTAGTGTGGTTCTAGATATACTTTTACTAAAACCCACGATATTGGGACAGCTGGGGATTATCTGATGAGGTCTGTGTATTTGATATCAATGGTGTGTCAAGATTAATTTCCTAATTTTGATGATTGTATTTTGTTGGCTTAGAAGAACATTCATACAGTAAGACTTACTTAAGAGATGGGTCAAAATGTCAACAATTTCCTCTCAAACGGTTCAGAAACAATACATTTGTACAACATTTGCAATTTTTCTCTAAGGTTAAATTTATTCTAAATCAAAGATAACAAAATAGCACAAGAGAAATAGTATGTGTTTTCTATGAGCGTTCCTCCAAAAGAGGAAAACATAGCCATATTTTACACAAGGAGAAAGACTGAAATTATTTAATAATTTTCACATTAAATTAAGAAGTCGTTGTTCAAGGAGATTTGCCCATCATATACTGACTTCTATAACCTCCTCAGTGAAACCGCTTTGGAAAAGACTGAGATTTGCCTTTTTCAACTATATATTTACCTAGTAATTTTTGACCTTCTTCTGATATTTCAATTAATATTTTTTGGTGGAGCAGGCATTCCTCTTTTGCATTTGCTACCAAGAAACCCAGAGTCCATTCAAGTTACTCTTGTTAGTCTTTAATATATTTAGCAGTAATTATCACATAGCTCTTCATTAATTTTATTGTTATTTGAATTTCTACGTGATGTATAGTTCTGACATTTTTAAAGTGCTCATATTCCTATATTGAAAATTATATAATACCTCTCTTAAACTTCCTATCCAATTCTCCTCTCAGTACTTCAATTTAATTTGCAAAGTAGGCTGACCTCAAGAGTTCTTCCACCTCGGAAAAACATTAACTATTATAAACATGCTGCAGAATCATAATGCTCTTATAAACAGAATTATCTAGAGATATAATCAAAGATCAGTAGAGCATACTGGTTAAGCCCATGGGAAGTAGAACCAGGTGTCTGGTTTTATATTTCAGCTCAGCCACTTAATATCTGACTTTATATTATGTAGTATTTTCCCTAATTTTCTGATTAAAAATAAAGAATAGAAAAACTAATATCGGTACTAACATAATAGTATTGTTGTGTATATTAGAAGCATTTAACACAGCCTCTGGCATATAGTAAATTCTCAATACGTATTGGTCATCATTACAGTAGCCCTGAACCTCAGAGAAAACTAAGAATACCCCAAGTGTCATGTTTTATGTATCTGTGCACACAACAATGCAATAATTTCTACCAACTTAAACACTACTCTCTTTCTCATCCCTTTATTTCAGCCTTCACTAATATGCTTTTGAGTAAAATGGGATTCATTCCAACATATGCATTTTGAAATATAAAGTTAGGTCTTGTCAAGCAATTTTTCATTAACCCATGTATTCGTATTATACAGGCAATTTATTGAATCGTACTGGTAGAAGTAAGTCACAAAGGAATGGTTGTAAAGAAACTAAAGGCCAAGTAGGTAGCACATTAAATATAATTATTGAATTCCTCCAAACATACTTTTGGGCAGGGATTATTGTATACACTATAGAGATAGAGAAAGTCAAGCTTAGATGGTTTATGCCACTTACTCAAGAAGTCAGATTTGGAGCCAAATAACCTGCAAATCTAAGTCAAAGTCAAAAAAAAAAGTTCATTTTACTCAAACCCAGGTTTAGCGAACAATCAGGATTAAAATACACTTGACCCCAATACACAAAAACAATCCAAATATATATTTAAAATGTTTAGAACTTACTAAAGGTAGGGACATTTGCATTGAAAAACCAACTTCAGCAACGCTAGTTTGGGATCCACAGTTAAAATCAGACAAGCTCACAAGCTCATCAAGTCATGAAATTCACAGTAGAATAAAAAAGAACTGTGTCTCCAGCTTCCAAATAAGATATTTCTAAAATAATTTGGCTGCCATTTGGGCAAATATATATGTGCGTTTTGTCTTGACAGCCTGTCAACTGGAAGACAGTTCTCAAACATCACATTCATTTCAATTTAATATTGGTAAATTTCTCAATTAGAATTGTATTCTTCACTTTCTGCACAATGAAATCCCTCAGCCTTTGCTGGCATTCCTCAAGGCATACAGGTGCACGTGCTGGCATTTCTGCCACAGCGAAGGAAGAAAAATGAAAGAAGGAAGGAGGCGAGGGAAGAGACAGGCTAAGGAAGAACAGTGGTAAGAGGAAGAAAAAAGCGATGGTAGCTGACCTTCTTCCAGATATTCACCTTCATGAGAAATGAAGGGAATAATTCACACTTCACAATGAAATAATGCAGCCGCCTCTGCTTCCTTTAACCGGAGAGGCTGTAGTCACACAGACACCAGACATCCAATGCATAAAATCGATATATAAGGAAAGGTCCAAAGGTAAGGTGGGAAACAGATTAATAAAAATAATTTTAAAGCCATAAACAACAAACAATTGTGGAACACTTATTTACTTTTTGGCATACCTTTACATTGTACTTTGTCACGCAAGTCCCACACAATGAAAGCAACATAAAAATTATTATCCTTGCTTTGTAGCTAAGGAAAATGGCAAAAATTTAACCTCCCCAAACTTCATAGTCAACCTGATAATAAGGGATAGAACCAGGGTTCAAACTCCGACCGGAAACTTCAACACATCCTCTGTGGTTTTTGGAAGACATGTCGCAGGCTAAAGATATATAATACATATATATCTTTATTATATACATAATATAATATATAAATATATATAACATACATAACTATGAATTCTATATACAACATATATATGTTAGTGTGGATTATTGAAATGTCTACTCTATTAGCAAAAACATTTTAGATGGAGAAATATATACATGTGTATGTATGTATTTACAAGTGCATATAGGCACTTCATTACGTAGCTGATAATTTTTTGTTTTGAGACGGAGTCTCGCACTTTCTCCCAGGCTGGAGTGCAGTGGCACGATCTCCGCTCACTGCAACCTCCACCTCCCAGGTTCAAGTGAACCCCCTGCCTCAGCCTCCCGAGTAGCTGGGATTACAGGCATATGCCACCACACCCAGCTAATTTTTGTATTTTTAGTAGGGACAGGATTTCACCATGTTGGCTGCTAGTAATATATTTTAAGTCCTTTTCTTATCTGAAAATGGACTTGATGTTTGCAGATATTTCTTCAGTTTTCTTTCTCAACATATTTATAAGACACATGACTTACATACACAGAAATGAGAGCCTCTGACACACAATCAGTAGATATAGGCTTGGCATGAAGATGTAGAAATCATAATGAGGCAAAAATAACAGCTTCTCTGTTCAATGTTTATTAACAATTAAGATAAAGTGTGCTGTATGTTTTGTGGGCAGCAATCATTCATCAAAACCATCTTACTCTAATCTAGATGAAAGGATGAATTAGAAAGTTCTCTGGCCTAAATGAAATGACCAAACAATATGAAAAAAAGCGAAATATATATATAGTGTTTCTCAGTTCCTGTTTGTAAGTCAGAAGCCAAACGAAGTGAAAAGATGGAGGTGTTTTTGCTTGCTTATGTGTTTTTTATGTGTGTGGGGGTGTGGTGATGGTAGAAAGATAACTTTCTGAGAGAAAAACACAGACATTTTCCTAGGAAAAGTGTCATTCCAGCCAGCCATAAAGAAACAATTTTGGGCCGGGCGCGGTGGTTCACAACTGTAATCCCAGCACTTTGGGAGGCTGAAGGGGGCAGATCACGAGGTCAGGAGTTCAAAAGCAGCCTGACCAATGTGGTAAAACCACGTCTCTACTTAAAATACAAAAATTAGCCGGGCATGGTGACATGTGCCTGTAATCCCAGCTACTTAGGAGGCTGAGGCAGGAGAATGGTGTGAACCAGGGAGGCGGAGTTTGCAGTGAGCAGAGATGGTGCCATTGCACTCCAGCCTGGGAAACAAAATAAGACTCTGTCTCAAAAAAAAAAAAAAAAGAAGTAGTAATTTTGACAAGAAGGAAAAAAAAATACAGCTCCTTTCACAAGAGGTAGATAAAATGGAGTCTTGGCAGAAGAAATATATGGATAACAAATCAAGACCTGAAATCACTTGTGATTTGCTGCCAAATGGGTGTATCTACTAAAGTCATATTGTAGGTAGGTAAGAAAAGAATCAAATGAAGCAGAACATGAAAAGTCCCCCTGGGTAAGTAGCTGAACACCTATAAAATGTAAGGGATATTTTTTCCTCTGGGATAAACACATATATCAGCTAAGAAATAACATGGTTAGAATCAAGCACACTATTTGGAAAATTACTGAGATCATCAATAATCCAGTGAGGTTCATTAAGATATGATTTTGGAGAGTGGTCGAAAGAAAGAAATGAGATGATGCATTAAGATTACACAGCAGTCAGTAGTGACTGCTGGAATTAGGGATTAAATGAGCAGACTACTGGTGAGGCTTAATGAGTAAAAAAAGATTCAACAATATCGCTTGCATGTTGTACGTGGGATTTTAGAGTGCATCAGAGACATTGATAAAGTCATGGAAGTCAGAAAGCAGAAAAAAAAAATTCATGAAAGTAATTAGTTTGATTTTTTTTTCTACCCAAAAGTGACTGCTATGCCATTTGGGGATATTCTGTCCAGTCATTTTTTCTATGTATTTTTTAAAATTATACTTTAAGTTCTGGGATACATGTGCAGGATGTGCAGGTTTGTTACATAGGTATACACGTGCCATGGTGATTTGCTGCACCCATCAACCAATCATCTACATTAGGTATTTATCCTAACGCTATCCCTCCCCTGGCTCCCCACACCCTGACAGGCCCCGGTGTGTGATGTTTCCTTCCCTGTGTCCATGTGTTCTTATTGTTTAACTCCCACTTATGAGTGAGAACATACAGTGTTTTGTTTTCTGTTCCTGTGTTAGTTTGCTGAGAATGATGGTTTCCAGCTTCAGCCATGTACATAGTTTGATTTTTAATGTGAAATTTGAGCTGTCTTTGAAATATCCAGATGATAATGTTCATAAAGCAACTGACAATGTGGATTAACAGCTTAAGCAGACCAATGGGGCAAGGCATATGATTTTACGGCCAGCCACATTAAACAAATGGCTGAAGATACAGGGGTGACCATGAAAGACAATGGAGGGAAGGAGAGAGAAAAGGAGATGGCAAGGGGATAAAGAGAAGAAGAAACAGGAGGAGGAGAAAATGAAGGAGGAGAACTAATGGAGAAGGGTGAGAAAGAGGAAGAGGGATAGGAAAAGGTAGTATGGGGAAGAAAAAAGAACTCTGAGGAACAAAATCACCTTAAAGAGTACGCAACAAAATAAGAGAAAGTCATTCAAACATAAAACAGATCAAGTCAAGGAGAACAACTAGGATATTCTCTTTCTCAGAAATGCATGAGAATAACTTACTTGCAAATTAAGTCATTTATTCTACAAAAGATTTTTCTTTATTTGAAATTTAAATTCCAACTAATTTCCATCAGGAATGTTATAAAGACACACACACACATACACACACACACACACACACACACACACGAGTATCTCACTGGATTGCTAAATTAAAATATCAGGACCACATTTGGGAGGTAAGGCATTCTGTACTATACCTGACAATGGTCACCCAATTTAGCCTTGAAAACCATAATCAATACTTGGCCTTTATTTGTGTCTAAAGTGAAGATGTTATTGAAGACACTATATGTCTGTATACTTCCTCTGGTGTTCATATCTTTATTTATTTGCAATTTTCTTGAGCAATTTAATTTTGTAAAACTTGTGAACAGGGTTCTTGATCAGATTTCTTTTTTTTATTTTTTCTCGCAGTTCCTTTAATGTTAAATTTGGGGGCTTTAAATAATGAATATACATGTCTGTATTTACCAAATTCTGGCTTCCAATTTATCTCTACCTGTGTTTATTTGTCTCACCTTGTTCACCTGCTTCAAACCTATGTGACTTTACTACATAGCATGCATCCTTATAGGCTGTCTTAAAGGCAACTTGAAACAAACTTGGATATGTATTACACATTTTAAAAAATGGCTTTTGTAATCTTATACTTTGAACTTTAGATTCTGCCTACTACTTTTATCATACAAGGAAGAGCTCTAAAACCCTTCCTTTTATTATAGAATGTCTGGGTTGAGGGGTTTCTTATCATCATGGCAGGGGTTTATGGATAGATAAGCAGATTCCAAAGAGGGAGAAACAAGAATAAAATCATGTTTGAAATACAGATTGCTCTGTAATATGTAATGGAGTCTTCCATGACTCAGAAAAATTGAGAGTGGGTCAATGGTACTAGCAGTCACTCCTAAAAAATGTTGTTAAGATGGACACAAATACAGAGGCCCTTGGTAATGGCGATTGCCTAATCCACCCTAGACATGAACCACTAGAGCAACCTAATATCTGGCTGACTACAGACCTAGACGACTTTCTGTTTCTCTGTGTGCTGCATCTGCATGTGAATATACACAAACAAATAATTAAACATCAAGCAAATATCAACAGGATTAGCCTGGCATGTTAGAACAAATCTTGATAAATCTGCCTCAGTAACAATACTCAAACTACAAGTCTATGAGAGGAATACAAATTCAGCCTATTGAAGTACTGTCGTGTAAGGAAAGATATTTTAATAAAATTGCTCTTCCATCAGTTCCTGTTACTAAGGGACTAAAGCTAATGAGCTTTGGAACTTAGGCCAAAAAGGGGGATTTGGAAATGCAAATTAGAGATAAGGCGGTAATAAATGTCTTTTATTCAGCAATACACCATCCTTGATGCCAGGAGCTATTCTAAAGATGACTTTTAATAGATCTGTGAAATTGGAAGCATACATACCCAAAATGGACATTTCTGGCACAGTAGCATGATAGGGTCCATTAAGAAACTCTGGTGCGTTGTCATTGATGTCTTGAACTTTAATAATAAATTCAGAAGGAGGCTCCAGAGGTTTGCTTGTCTCCCAGTCCACTGCTTGAGCTGTTAGGGTATACTCAGCCTTTTCCTCCCGGTCAAGTCTTTTTATAGCATGGATATCTCCAGTTACATCATTTATTTGAAATATGGTCCCAGCTCCATCACCTGATAGGATATACTTGATTTTTTTGCTCCCAGGATCCAGGTCTGTGTGTAGCTGAAATGAAAAATGGCATTAGTTAGTGATGGAGCAATCTGAAAAGTTATTTTTTTAACTACCTCCTTTTTGAATATTAAGTTGGTTCTTTTTACATAACATCATCAATTTCTGCTAATAGTAGCTGTACAAAGTGTATGCAGCTGTGCGGATATCAATTAAGAATAAAATATAATGAAATTCATCTAAATAAGTTAGAACAGTCCTTAAAAAGTACTCTGGCCTGTTTAGTATAAAACAACATGCTTTTAGAATGATAAAAAGGTCAAGGAGAAAAATACAAAAATATATGTGTTATTTTCAATGTATTACATTTGCTTAAATTATTATGACTAGTCACCTTTTATGGGTCACTATCTGTATGCCCAGGACTAGGTGAATCACTTCTCATATAATCATATCCTTTTTATTTAAAAAACTGGGTTAAGAATATTTCATATGAAACATGAGAAAACTGATGCTGAACGAGGCACATATTTACCTCTCCAAGGTTTATATTTGACAGACTCAAGTATGGTAGATCCAGAATTCAACTCAGATCTGCCTGTGATGTTTATACAAACAAAAGTAATTCTAATATATTGACTGATATTAAGATATTATGTTTTTGAAAGTCTTTTTTCCTTTAGTTCTGACAATTCGTCTAGTCCAGGAAAATCATTCCCATTTTATAGAGAAGAACACTGAGGCCAGAATTTAGGAGTACATTTTCCAGAAATGGAACCCCTTCAGAAAATGACAACTTTTCACCATGAACCCAAATCCATTTTTGGTCATAGCAATGAATATTTACTGAATTTGTGTGCCAGGCAAATAGTCTGCCTAAAACATTTTGGTAGATACCAGGGAAAAGAGAATCCCTGGTTTTAAGGTTCTGACAATTTTCTCTCAAGCTGGAGACAGGAGTAGTCTAATATTATACACGGTGTCTCTCCTGTTTTAAAAAACTAAAATAAAATAAAACAATAATATATGTATTTGGGGGTTTGAATTTTTAAAAGAAAAGCCCATTGCGATGTACTACTTCAATGTACATATTTTCAGTTTAACTCAGTTACTTAACTGCCAGTATAGTTCCAGTTGAGATTTCAAATATTTGTTCCAAAAAAAAAACCGTCTTGTGGAAAGAAACTCCTAGAAATTCAAAAGACGCTGTGTTCTCTTGGGATCCCTTTTATTCAGAACAGCCTCTTTCACGTTCCTCAACAATTTAAATTGTATTAAGCCCTTCAATAAGTGAAAAGAAAGGCTTATAAAAAAGACATAAAATAGCAACAAAGATTCCAAATGCATCTAGATCGCCTACTTTACTTTTGAATATTTTTTAAAGTTAAAGCATAAGATTACATCAAATATTTATTGATTCTCAAAATGTATCCCTTTCATTTATTGTATAAAATGTATTAACATGAACAAATATTGAAATGCCACTTTATCTTAATGAATGTGGGATTATAATTCATTAATGTGATATTAATCCTAATTTATGATCATTTTAATTTATGCGCATGTTAACATTTCATTAGCATTTTTATTTAAAAAATTTGAATAATATATAATTCATGGCAGTTTCCATTCACATACAAGGAGTTCTTGAGACACAGAAGGGATCAGTATGTATCATTTTTGTCCACAAAACTCTGTTAATTAACAAATAAACTATTGCATTTGGTGTCATTATTATTTATGTTAAAACTTATTTGTGCCATGTTTTCTTCTAATTATCAATAGCCTCTGATTATTAAATGATATTACAATTTTATGTTTCAATGCTCCCTTCTGTTAAAATTAACTAAGAGAAGTAACTAATGATAAAAAAGAAGCATAGGTTTTTGTTTGTTTGTTTTGTTTTGTTTTTTGAGACGGAGTCTCGCTCTGTCGCCCAGGCTGGAGTGCAGCGACGCGATCTCGGCTCACTGCAAGCTCCGCCTGCCGGGTTCACGCCATTCTCCTGCCTCAGCCGCCCGAGTAGCTGGGATTACAGGCGCCCGCCACGGCGCCCGGCTAATTTTTTGTATTTTTAGTAGAGACAGGGTTTCACTGTGGTCTCGATCTCCTGACCTTGTGATCCACCCACCTCGGCCTCCCAAAGTGCTGGGATTACAGGCGTGAGCCACCTCGCCCGGTGAAGCATAGGTTTTTGAAAGAACAAAACACAAAGCTAAGATTCTGGTTTCTCTAACTACATGAACTGAAGAAATTCACTCATTTATTTGTGTTTCAGTTACTTTGCCTAGAAGACGGGGATAAAGCATCTATCTGCAGAACTGATTTTGGAAACTGAGACCATCCAGCTATCTGAAAATTATTAAAACAGAGAAGAGGCACTATTAAGTGTCCATTTTTACTTCATATCACATTCAGTCATATGCAACTATCTGAAAACATTGTGATAATCCCAGTTCCAATGTAAGTGAAAGCAAATTCTCAAGACTCCATTCAAAAATAGCTTTTAAACATACAGCACTTTAAAAAAAAAAATGAGGTATATACGTCCTCTTTCTTTCAGAAATTTCACTTTTAGCTTATCCAAGTAAAATCCAGATCCTGGAGCCAATGATAATCTCAGAACACAATATATGTATGTTCATTTATTTCATCCTATTATTTGTATCACACACACTGACACACACAGACATGTACATACTCTTGCACATGACTTGTTCAGGTAACCAACTTGATAATACAAGAAAAGACTGTAGGTGTGCAAAATCAGCAATTTACAGAGAGCGAAGTCACCTGAGGCTGCAGGTCTGGCCCTCCAAGTACAGAATACATGGTTACAAGCTATAGCTTTTTCTGTCGGTCTTCACATAAGTGTGTCATATCCTATTCACTTAAATGCAACAACACTGCCTGGTCAACGTACCCCCCCTAAGAACCTCCTCTCTGAGATTATGGCGCCAAAGATATCCCAAATGCACTGAATGTTCACATATGCGCATCATGTAGAGCAGGGATCCCCAATTTCTAGGCCATGAACTAATTCTGGTCCAGGCCTCAGGGCAGGAAGTGAGCAGCAGATGAGCGAACATTACTGCTTAAAAAATACTCTGGACTGTTTGGTATAAACCAAAATGCTTTTAAAATGATTTTAAAAGAAAGGTCAAGGAGAAAAATACAAGTGTTATTTTCAACTTATTGATACATTTATTGAAGGTGATTATGATTAGCTACCTTTTATGGGTCACTATCTGTGTGATAAGGACTATGTGAATCACTTCTCATGTAATCATTTCCTTTTTATGGAAAATGAGCTAAGAATATTTCATGTGAAACATATAAAACACAGAGCGGATACATGGTTACAAGCTGCTGTTTTTTCTGCTGCTCTTCACGTAAGGATGTTATACCTTGTTCACGTAAAGGCAACAACACTGCCCTGTCAACATATCCACCCAGAACCCTTTGTCAGATCAGCAGTGGCATTAGATTCTCATAGGAGCAGGAACCCTATTGTGAACTGCACGTGCATGGGATCTAGGTTGCATGCTCCTTATGAGAATCTAATGCCTGATGATCGGAGTTGGATTCGTTTCATCTGGAAACCAAATTCCCACCTTTTCCAGTCTGTAGAAAAATCGTCTTCCACAAAACTGGGCCTTGGTGCCAAAAAGGCTGGGGAAGGGTGATCTAGAGAAATGAGTGCCATCTCTTCCAAGGGCTGCTTCTGCTCATCAGAGCGGGATCAGAATCACATGCAATCCTGCCTGGGCAGGTAGGACTCATTCAGCTGGCTGTAGTAAGATCTCATCCATTCAGTCGATAAACCCCATGCTCTTCTCTGTCTTAGGGAGACACAGACAAAGTCTCCGCTCTCAAAATACCATAATTTTGTGGGAGACAGGAACAAATAAACAGAAAATTTAGGGGAAATAGAGCCTTTAATATATTAATATTTTAGTAAACTACATAGTAATATATTGTTAATATATGTAATTAATATATTCAATTATGGTTATTATTAATGTATTGACTATTTATTACCTGGTAAACATTTCATATTTATAATGTTATATTCACAGCAAACGAGACGATTTCTTCATTTAACCAATGAGATTATTGAGATTGAGAGATTTTCACGAAACTTTCCCAGAGAGTTTATAATCTGCAAGTAGCAAACTTAATGGCACAAATTTTGGAGTTCATTTCTAGATTCAAATGTATGCTGTAAGAGCCATGCTAAGAGAGGAACTGGGGACTGTGAGAGCATACAGAAATTTTACTTAACTCAGAAAATGGGGTATAGAGGGACAGAAAGTCCACCCCAAAGAAGTAATGATTAAAACTTCAGGGGCAGGAGAATCGTTGAAGCCAGGAGGTGGAGGTTGCAGTGAGCCAAGTTCGTACCATTCCACTCCAGACTGGGCGACAGAGCAAGACTCTGTCTTGAAAAAAAAGAAAAAAGAAAAAAAAAGCTTCAGATCTCAACATTGGAGAAAATGTGTGCCAAGCACAGGGAATATTGTGGGTAAAAATGCAGAGATGAGAGAGAGCATAGTATGGGAGAGAAACTAATAGATAGAGCAAGGAATTGAGGAAAAGGAAGGTAATAAGAAATAAGAATAAGAGAGCGAGACAGGGGCCACATTATACAGAGTTGTGAAACCAAGATACAGGGTATGGATTTAACTATAAATGTGACAAGAAACCATAAATAAATGGTTTCAAAAAGGAGTTTGACTTGATAATAGTTTTGTTGTAGTATATTGCAGTGATTGATGTGTGCTTACAAACAAACAATATGGAAGCAAAGAGAAAGGGGAGGTCAGGAAAAAAACAGACACCATTCTCAAAGCTGCCTTAATTCTGATTCTCGAGGCCAGCCTAGCATCCAGGATCTGGCACGTTTACAACCAGATGAATCCTCAAACCCTCTGGCCACCCACTGCAGCCTGGTTGGAGAAGCAGAGAGTATCAAGTGTGCAATGAATAATCCCAGTCATGTACAGTAAGCCTTCAATTTCAGGAATTCTAACAGGACTGCTACATAATGGAGCTGAATTGTGTGTATCAGCACCATTATACCCTCATCATCTTCCATATATTTGCATAACACCATCCAATTAAAAGACAAGATTTTACTATAAAAGTTTCATGGGAAGAATCACCTGCATTTCATTCTCCTTTGTATTTCCTCTGCCTAGTAAGGTGTCTGGAATATTGTTGGAAGCTCAGTAAATATTTGTGGAGTAAAGTGAAAATAAAGGAATGGAAAGAAAGGAGATTTTTCCATTTATTTTCAAAACAATGATTGTAAAAAGAAGACAAAGGAATTTAGAAAAATTATTCCCAGGGCCCTAAAATCTTATCTGCTATAAATGCAAAGCCCTCGCATTTCCTCACATATGTATTCAAATTTAGCATCCAACATAGGAATTAAGACATTTTAAAGGAGCTGATGGAAGAAAAGATGGGTAGGTGATAGACAGATGGGTAATGGATGAATAATGGATGATAGATGCCAATTATCTTGTACACAGTCATCACTGCTTTCAAAATCAGAGTAAGAACCCTGGTCTTCAGTATCATTCATATCCTTCTCAAGGTTGCACACATTGATTGTGAAAAAATAATGCAAATTACTTTTTCATCCTCTTACACAGGATTCTTCAGGAGCCTAAAGTAATCCTAGGACAACAGCACCAAGAGTAGAAAAATACTCCTTTGTGAGTAGCTATCTTAATACCAAATTATGACTCAGTTACCAGAGAAGATCAGACTGGGCCACTCTGCCTACCTCTTCCTCTAGAATAAGATGAGGATTGGGATTGAGTAAATTACACAGGAAATTGCTTCCACATCTGAAAATCAGGTAGCTCTGACATCAAAACTTCTTTTGAAGTTTCACTCTATCAAGAAGGACATCATGGGAAAGTTTCTCCAAGTACCTAAGGGCCAGGCATGGTGGTTCATGCTTGTAATCCCAACACTTAGAGAGGCTGAGGTAGGCAGATTGCTTGAGCCCAGGAATTCGAGGCCAGCCTGAGCAACAAAGTAAGACCCTAAATCTAAAAAAAATAGAAAAAATTAGCCGGGCATGGTGGTGCACACCTGTAGTCCCAGCTACCCAGGAGGCCAAGGTGGGAAGATCACGTGAGACTGCGTGTCAAGGCTGCAGTGAGCCATGATTGCACCACTGCACTCCAACCTAGCTGACAGAGTGAGACCCTGTGGCAAAAAAAAAAAAAAAAAAAAAAAAAAAAGTTAAGTAAAGAAATATATAACTTATTGGGGAGAAAACCTACACCTTTTAGAACCCAAAGAGTTAACAGGGGCCAGGCACGGTGGCTCACGCCTGTAATCCCAGCACTTTGGGAGGCCCAGGCGGGCGGATCACGAGGTCAGGAGATCAAGACCATCCTGGCTAACACGGTGAAACCCTGTCTCTACTAAAATACAAAAAATTAGCTGGTCGTGGTGGCTGGCGCCTGTAGTCCCAGCTATTCAGGAGGCTGAGGCAGGAGAATGGTGTGAACCCTGGAGGTGGAGCTTGCAGTGAGCCAATATTGCGCCACTGCACTCCAGCCTGGGCGGCAGAGTGAGACTCAGTCTCAAAAAAAAAAAAAAAAGGAGTTAACAGCGATCACTGCAACATGAATCTCTGTCATATATTGATCCCAATTTTTCATTAATCTGCTCACCCTTAGAGAGGAGAGCAAGCTTAGCACTCCTGAATCAAATTACATCTTAGCATTATTTTCTCCAAATCATGCCTGTCAGGCAGAAAGAGAGAAACTGGGCAGCTGGCTATCAAGCTGTCAGTGAATTAATTACTATCCTTAACTCAGAGCCATTCAATATCAAAGATGGGACCAGGGACTTTGACATGATATTAGTTTTGGGCCCAAGTATCCAAAATGATAAGCATATAGGACTTCAATCTAGAGCAGACAAGTGTTTAGGCTACTAGGACAGCGAAAGAGCAGGAAGGAGAAAGAAAAGGAGGAGCTGAAGACTTCTCTGCATGTTTCTGAACTGCTACCAAAAAGATCAGGAGTAAGCCTTGAAATTGACTCATGTTAACTTCCATTCAGCCTTCTTGCATACTACAGAATATCTCACAATGAATGTTACCAAATGTGAAACGGACCATTCAAGAAACATTGTTTTCAGGGAGAACTGAACACCCACTTGTGATTGATGCTTTGGAGCTGAATAAAGCATCATGTGATGGTGGTAGATGGAGTGGGAGGAGGGAGGCTTCAGGCTGCACGACATAATTGGGAAAATGCCTTTATATGCTGAAATGTCTTACTGCTACAGTCAATCTAAATAAGGCAAATATAGTTATCTTTCATTCGGTCCTTCCATTCTTAACAAGTTGCAGAAACAAATTACATCATAAAATTAAAGCTAGGCAATAAGCATACGAATACCCCAAAATTTAAGTTAAAATTAAGTTTGGAATATGCAATGACCCTCATGATCACATAGTCTAAGGAAACAATATTTCTGTGAAATAAAAACGCTTCTCAAGGTAATTCTCATATTATACCAAAGTACCCTTAAATTTGTCTTACAAAGTGAAAGGCTAAAGGAGAAATAATCCTTGATCAAATGAAAAGAACATAGTATCCTACACTGGAAATAACCTCTGCTCTACAAAAAAAAAGAAAGAAAAATATTTAACATTTTATGGCAGGCAAATGTGTAGCATTTGCTATCTCAGACATGCTTTCCTTCCATTCTGTGTCAGCTGCTGGTGTGAGTGTTGAACAGCTTGACCTGGCCATGGGGACCGGTGCCCAGAGAAATAGAAAATTGAAAACATGCCCACATGAACTGCTGTTTTTGGCTGTGGACACCTGGAAAAAAGTCAAAGAATGGAATGCACTGCTTGTGCTACTCTTTTAAATGGTAAGTTCCACAAGGGCAAGCCCTCTATGTACATTATTCATCACTATACCAAACAACCAGCATGGTACTTGGCACATATTAGGTGTTCATTAAAGACTAACTTTTTGTCTCCATAAGACATATCTCAATACCCTACACCTTGTCAGTGATTTTACACAGATGAATGGCTTAGGTGACATAACTGGATGTAATCCATTGAGTCAGATTCCAGAACTTATATACTTTGGCATAATTTTATAAAGACCCTCAGGAAAGCATGAATAGTAAGTCTGAAGACCTCCTGATTCTCTAGAGGAGGAGTAGACAGAATAGAGAAGCCTCTCTACTTTGCTCCTGAATGGCAATAGAAATGTAACATATACATTTAGAAGCCATGTGTACGAAACCACATGGTCTAGGCACCTTCTGTAAACCAATCTGTCCTGTAAAATTTTGAAATAGAATAAACCTGGAAATAGAAAGGCAGTATACCCAAAAACTCAGCTAATAGAAGTGCAAAGAGAGAATATTTGACAAGGAGAGGCTGGCAAGCTTTTTCCCAGGAGAATTCCCAAGCCAGTGTTCATGGCCTTGGCAAATTTTCTACTATCTTCGGTCTGGACCGCAGTTTTACGGGTTTGGAAACATGTGTCAGCCCTATAGCAAATCCGTTGCTTGTAGCTAGACTCCAATAAAGTTCACAAATCTCATTTTTTTATAAAAAATATAATTTCTAAGATTCTTAAATACTTATTATGATGAGCAAATTATTTTTATATAAGAACCCACACACAAATGAAACCTTTTTGATAGAATTCAGAGAAAGGAGAATTAGATGGATTAATTCTGTAATTATGCCAGAAAATAAAATCACTTAAATATGCCCATTTAATTTTTTTATAAGGTCTTTAAAATACACCAAGAATGCTCAAATTCTATATTCTTAGAATTTATCTTTTTCTTTGCATTCTGTGTTGGAAACTCCAATATTTAACCAAGCAGCCACAAAAAAAAAAAAAAAAGGCAACAGAAATTGCTTCTTTGGATACATATTTTCTTACGTATGCTGATAATAGTCTGATTAAAATATTAAATCTTATGGGCTTGGAAATCAATATGTTTCTCTAAGACAAGCAAAGATTTAAAAGTGTTCAGATTGTGGGATCTAGAATAAGAGTCTGATAAGAAATAGAGGTAGATTGGAACAAAGATACTGAGAAATTTACTTAACCTCTCCAAGACTAGTTTCCTTATTTGCAAGATAGTTTAATAACAGTACTTGTCCTTTAGAGTTCTTGTCATTATTAACATTAGATAATAGGTAATGCTGTTAAAGGCGCGATATGTCCCAGAAACTATGATATTCAAATAAAAAGGCATATAGGGTGGATGGGGATTAAATTTAGGAAATATAATGATGAGTCTGCCCAATCTGGAATTACTTTCCAAGAAAAGTATGCCTATCAACGTATTCTGGGTTAGAATTCAATATACAACATTGATTTGTAGTAAAAATAAGAATGTAATTTCTTGAATTAAATTATCTGTACACAATCTGAGCTTAACGTCTTACATTGGGCAAGTTACTTAATAAATACATGTTTGGTACTTATTCACCCATTCAATAAGCAATGATATAAAATATATCTGGAAGGTTTTATTTCTTGTTTACTTAATAATTATAAGCCTAGACATGGGAAGAGGGTGGTCGATGTGCACTGGGTCAGTGAATAAATACTTGAGTGGGCAAGAGTGTGAGTGAATAGTAATAGTGGGTCAATTACTGAAAACAGATTTAGGTGAATAACTCCAAGAGTGGAAGGATGGATGGGTGGATGGATGGATGGATGGATGGATGGATGGATGGATGAATGGATGGATAGATAGATGGATCAATAATTGATTGATAAGAGAACTAAGGGGAAGAATATGGGTGGATGAGTGATTTTATTGGAGAATGCATGGATGAAGGGCATAGTAATAAAGCGATTACTAACTAAATGAGATTCTCAGCCATCTTTCCATTTATGTTTCAATGCACATTAAATGTTTTAAATAAATGGATGAATAAACTAATAGATGCACTGGTGAGTGGGTAGGCTTCAAGAACCACAGTGTCTATCGCAAAAGATAGATCTGGGAAAAAAACTAACAAGTTATTCTTTCCCAGGGTGTTACTCCTTATTTTGCACTAAAGCAGGCATAGGTGTTGGAAGTTAAACTTTAATTCCAAGAGATTCTTCCATAAAGAGCTTTGGTACATATTTGATTTTCGTCAACACAATATCTCTTTATGAATTCCCTAAACCCCCCCACCTCTCTCTCTTTTTCTCTCTTGATAGGTAGATGAATAGAGATATAGATATGTGTGTAGATATGGATATCGATATCCATCCATTCTATAAAGAAAGGAGAAGTTTTCAACAAATCAACACCCAGTGAAGCAATAAATGATGAAAGTAGAATAAGACTGAAAAATACACCCAGGATTATCAGCCAAACAAAAGAAGTGGATCTTACAGAGATATGGATATTTAACACAGATAAAACAGATATTCAGAAAATTTTCCAAAGGGCGAGTCACAGAGGAACATTAGATTGTACTGTCAAAAAGTGTGAAATCCTGACAGAATGTTATATCAGTGCTCTTTATGTTTCAAAGAGCTTGATTAACAAGAGTACTAATAGGAGCTGAAAATATGAGATAGATTTCTCATACAGTAATCGCAATCACTTGCAAAACAGGATGCATCTTGTTACTCAAATAAGTGACAATAGCACAGCGGGAAGGAACACAGTAGATAACCAAATAACAGTCATCTACTATGAAATTCCGTATTTATAAAGGGAGTATGGGGCAATCAAAATGCTGTGAACTTGGAAGAACATTGCAATTGAGGTTTAAAAAAAAAAAAGACATACATAAAACTGGAGTTTCATTTGGGCCATAAAATAGGAGGGTGACAATGGCACATCATGTTTTTTTCTGTGTCAAAATGCTTGATTTTAACTTAGCTGTGTTGCTTACTCCTACTTCTTGAGCAATAAACTGTCTTATTTAAAGCTTTGGAAGAACGCAGAAGCTTGTGACAAAAATCCCTGCTTCAAAGAAATCATCACATTTTCGAGTTTCTGTCATGATTACTCAATGAATGGATGAATGGGTTGATAGATGGCTAGGTGAAGGGCTAATCAGATAAGATAATTGGGATGAAGAGAATGGATAGACAAATGATTTTACTGAGGAATGTATAGGTGGATGAAAGAGAGAATGGCAGCATGACTAACTAAAGAAATTCTCAAACATCCTTCCTTTCGGATAAGTGAAAATCAAAAGACCTGGGTTGAATTACAATGACCAGATATGATCTTGGGCAGGTCACTTACATTTTTTAATATTAATTTCCCCTTATTCAAATGTTATTAATAAGGCCATCAGCACCACAATCAAAAATCTTCTCAGATTATCGTACAGATAATATATACATGAAAGCTTTTTTATACAACTACTCTCTCAAATATCATTACCCCATATAGCTTGACTTCCATATCCGTGGGTCCTGCATTCATGTATTCAAACAATCACAAATAGAAAATATTTTCAAAAAGAAAACAGTTTTTTAAACACAGCAATAAAAACTAATATTCATTTTTTTAAAAATACAGTGTAACAACTATTTACATAGCATTTATATACTATTGGGTATGATAAGTATAAGTTGAATATCCCTTATGCTAAATGCTTGGGAACAGAAGTGTTTCAGATTTTGGATTTTTAGAAATCTTCAACAATTTGCATAGACATAATGAGATATCTTGGGGATGAGACTTAAGTCTAAACACAAAATTCATTTATGTTTCATATACACATTATACATACAGCCTGAAGGTATTTTATACAATATTTTTAATAATTTTGTGCACCAGTCACATGAGGTCAGGTGTCAGATTTTCTACTGGTGGAATCATCTTGGTAATCAAAAACTTTTGAATTTTGAGAGATTACAGATTTCAGATTTTCAATTAGGGAATGCTCAATTTGTCATCTAGATTATTTAAAATATACAGGAGGATGTACATAGGTTATATGCAAATCCTATGCCAGTGTTTATAAGTAACTTGAGCATTTGTGGATTTTGGAATCCTTGGAGACTCCTGGAACCAACCTCTCATGGATACTGAAAAATACCTATTATGCAGATTTGGAAATGGTGCCTAGTATGCCATCGGGTCATTCTAATTAAATGCTAATAATATAGCCTGCACCACTGAAAAGTGTGTGGTGTGTTTGTGTGTGTGTGCATGTGTAGGTTTCTCCCTTCTCCATTCCATAAACAAACCTTGAAATTTGGCTGAAAACTAAAAACCAAACAAAACTTCAAAGGAAACCTGAAAACCAAAGATGCCCTCTCACTACTTCACACTAAATAGATCTTTCACACATAAATAAAACTGTGGGAAATATGTATAACTCCTACATTAATAATAATATTAATATTTTATGAAAATAGAGTATTTTGTTCCATTTCTAATCAAAAACAAAAATAATCATTTCAAGCCCACCGTTATAGGCTAAATTATTTTCCATCAAAATCCATATGTTGAAGCCCTAACCCCCAATAACTCATAACATAACAGGATTTGGAGACAAGACCTTTAAACAAAAATGATTATGTTAAAATAAGGCTGTTAGGTTCCTCATCCAATCTGACTGGTGTCTTTATAAGAAGAGGTAATTTGGACCCATATAGAGAGAGCAGGGATGTGAGTGCACAGAGGAAAGACCGTGTCAGGACCCAGAGAGAAGGCAGCCATCACAAACCAAGGAGAGAAGTCTCGGAAAATAACAAACCTGCTGAAACTTTGAACTTGGACTTCTAGCCTCCAGCACCACGAGAAAATAAATTTCTGTTGCTTAAGTCACCCAGTCTGTGGCATTTTGGTAATGCAGCCCAAGCAAGCTCATACATCTTCCTAAAGCATACTAATTATCAATGAATACCTTATAGATGCAAAATGATGGCTGCAGTTTGCAGTGATACTATGCATAGATATGATTCTAGGTGTGGTAGGTGGGATAGTATCCATTCCCTAATTCCCAGACTTGTAAATATGTGCTTTACCTGTCAAGAGAGATTTTGCAGATGTGACTAAATTAAGCACCTTGAGGTAGGGAGATTTTTTTTTTCTGGATTATCCAAGTAAACCCAATCTAATCACATGAATCCTTAAAAGAAGTTTTTCTCTTGTATTCAGAAGAAGATCTGACTGCACAATAGTCAGTGAGATGTGACCTTCCTGACTCTGACAATGCAAGAATGATGCCACCAACATGGCACATGTATACATATGTAACAAACCTGCACGTTGTGCACATGTACCCTAGAACTTAAAGTATAATAATAATTTTAAAAAGAGTTAAAAAAAAAAAAACGAATGATGCCACTAGCCAAGAAATGTATGGGGTCTTCTAGAAGGCTGACAAAGCAAGGATCCAGATTTTCCCCAGAGGCGCTAGAAAGAAACGCAACCCAGTCAGACACTTTTATCTTGGTCCTGTGAGACCTGTGTTGGACTTCTAACTGACAGAATTATAAGATAATGCATCTGTTTTATTTTAAGCCACTAAATTTGTAATAATTAGTCACAGCAACAACAGAGAGCCAATACACTATTTTCAATTAATGTAAGTAATAGAACTGTTGATGTGTTGACATGTTTACATATGAAGTAGCTAGTGACTTTGGGTAAACCTTGTATCCTTTCTAATTGTACCTTCCTTCCTTTGTAAAATAAGAGAAGGGGTACTAAATTACTTTTTCGATGTTTTCTAGCTCAAATAGCCTGTGAATATTTGGACACATCCTTCCTGTTTGCATGGCTACAGTCGGAAAATATACTGCTACCACAGCTACCCAGACATAGAAGAAAATCCATTCATGTGACTCTTCAGCCATTTCTTCAAGAATACTAATTGAGAGTATCCCTATCCTAGATATATTATATTCATTGTCTATTATTTCATTTAATTATCACAACCCTATGAGGCACATACAAAATTCTCATTTTACATATTCCAGAAACTGAAGATTTGAGATTTAATTGTTTGCTCAATATCACATGTAGCAAGTGATAGAAAAAATGATTCAAACCCAAGACTATTAGCTTCTCAAGCCCATGCCTGTTTCATTGTTTCAACGTTGCGCACCAGAACCAAGTACGGGACAGAAAAAGATAAAAGTCAGCACCTGAAACCAAGGACTCCACTGTTCACAAAACTAGGTGTTTAGTGTTTTGTTTTTAAAGATACATTTTACATATTCCCTGTTTGCTCAATAGTCTTGTGAAGTTAAATCTAAGGTAAGAGTTTTCATCACTGTGGCAGGGAGTGACCTCTGAAAACCAGTAATACCCAATGAACACCACAGGGTCTGACGTCACCATACTCCCCTGTGGAGAAGAGGCTAAGGATTGAGGTGAGTGGAACAGAACTTTCCCTTTCAAGAAGAATAAGCTTTTGGGAAATCTAGCAAACCTAGAAGATGGAGGTAGAAAGGTAGGGGGTGGGGCATTTGCAGAAAACAATGACAAGATGAAGAATTACTAGCTGTACTTGGCAAATCAGACCCTATCAATGGGAAATACTGATTTCAGTGATCATATATTAATACCACCCATTAACAAATACACAGATAAAACCTTTCTTTGCACATTCAACAGTATCAGTAATATAATGGCACTGATTCAGTACATAACAGATGCTCACTATACAATTCTGAATATAGGAAAAAGCTCAATTCTCTCATTCCTTCCTCCAAGTATTTCTATATATTTGAGATAGACAAAAATAGATGCATATGTGCATTCACGACTTCTTTATCCACTCTGATTATTAAAAACATTGTGTCGGCCAGGCATCGTGGCTCACGCCTGTAATCACAGCACTTTGGGAGGCTGAGGTGGGCAGATCACCTGAGGTTAGGAGTTTGAGACCATTCTGGCCAACATGGTGAAACCCCTGTCTCTACCAAAAATACAAAAATTAGCTGGGTGTGGTGGCGCATGCCTGAAGTCCCAGCTACTTGGGAGGCTGAGGCAGGAGAACTGCTTGAACCCAGGAGGCAGAGGTTGCAGTGAACCGAGATAATGCACCTGCACTCCAGCCTGGTCAACAGAGTGAGATTCCATCTCAAAAAATAAGTAAATAAATAAATAATAATAATAATAGTAAAAACGTTGTGTCTGGCCTGGTGAACTCAGGTCACTATTAAATTGTATGGTCTCTTTAAACTTCTTTGTATTGATTAGATATGCTAGTTTTATTTGCAATGAAAAGTTGTCAGCACTACTAACACAGATACTAATAGATATGGAAAGGAGAGGGAATAAAAGTGGCAAAAAGCTCACCTGGGCAGGAGTTAGGAGAGAATATTTGCTTTCTGCCATATTAGTTATTCACTTTCAATATTGGTGCATTTGAGGAGAGAAAAAATATTGGGGGACACGTTATTAATGTAAAAGACTGTCAGAAATACCAGAGGGAGACTCGGATTCCAAAAGTTTCTTTAAATGATAAATATGTAGACTTCACTTTGTCATATTATGAAGTGCTGACATTAAAGAAATAAATTGATTTTTAATTATTTTTGCATGTGAGAACTGAGGGTACTTTGAAAGTGACCTTGTGCTAGGATAAAGTCTTGTTGCAGTTCAGCATTGCACAAATTATTTACCTATTTGTGTGTGTGTGTGTGTGTGTGTGTGTGTGTGTGTGTGTGTGTGTATGATGTCTGTCCTTGCAAGTTGGGAGTAGGAGGAGAGAACTGGGGAGAGAGGATGGAAGGATGGAATGCTGCTGTGTTCCTGCTGGCTGAGTTTAGTCATCTATAGGTAACGTTTTTTAAAATACCTGGTCATTTTCTTCAGGGTGCAGGACAATTTTCTAGATGGCCTTGAACCAATTCAGTTCTCCCTGCTTTCTCTCCTGTACTGTTCAAGAACAACTGTAGAATGTGATGGGAATGCAACATCCTGAGATATGGAAAGACTGGTCAGACAGCCTGGGCTGTGTTCCTGTCCCTCCTACAAACAAGATGCCCTTCAACACTTGAGCCTAGTGTGTCCTGTTCCCCAGGTTATAAATCCTAAGGCAGACTGTTTTCTGGGGTCCCTTGGTAGCAGTACAAGTGGGGCATGCACAGACAAGACTTCATCCACCCTGTGCAGCATTACTGAGCCTTGGAGATAGGCTTATCATGAATCCTAGGCTTCTGTTGTCCCTTGCTGCCTATCTGTAAGTAACAAATCCACATGTTGTAGCTTGTTATGTATGTCAACATTCTATCTCACCAGACTCAGGCAAGGAGTAAAAGTACAGCCCAAGATGCAGTGAACTGAAGTGGTACCTAGTACATATTGAACCTTCTTTGCACAGGGTACTGAACAATTCTGGCAAGAAGTAAAGCTGTAAAGTTGGTGAGAAGATCTTCCCTACATCTACAGGAACTGCCTCTGTGAGGACTTTAGACCTAAGCCCTGGAAGAAACAGGGGTGTCAAGAGTAGCAGAACTCGTAGAATAGTCCATAGACCCCTGGCGATCTCTAAGACTCTTCCCAGGCAACCAGGAGGTCAAAGTTATTTGCATTTTTTTTTTTTTTTACCGTACTGACATTTGTACTGATGTACATGTAATGATGGGTACAACTGCTGCCACCTTAGTACCAATCAACACAGTGCCAACAACTGTACTAAGAGTCATAGAACTCTTCATTACTCACTCTCAGGATTAAAAAAAAAAAATCCAGTTTCACGTAAGAGTGTCTTTCATTATGCAGTAAAAAATATTTTTATTAACTCTCAGCCCTATGTACTTATATTAGTAATAATCTGTAATGAAAGGGGAGTACACACAAACCACTTCTGGTACATACTGAACTATGAGTGTCGACTCAAGAGTGTAGCCTGGAGAGGTGATCGGGGAGGAGCCAAGATGGCCGAATAGGAACAGCTCCGGTCTACAGCTCCCAGCGTGAGTGACGCAGAAGACGGGTGATTTCTGCATTTCCATCTGAGGTACCCGGTTCATCTCACTAGGGAGTGCCAGACAGTGGGCGCAGGTCAGTGGGTGCACGCACCGTGGGCGAGCCGAAGCAGGGCGAGGCATTGCCTCACTTGGGAAGCGCGAGGGGTCAGGGAGTTCCCTTTCCGAGTCAAAGAAAGGGGTGACAGACGGCACCTGGAAAATCGGGTCACTCCCACCCGAATACTGCGCTTTTCCGACGGGCTTAAAAAACGGTGCACCACGAGATTATATCCGGCACCTGGCTCGGAGGGTCCTACGCCCACAGAGTCTCGCTGATGGCTAGCACAGCAGTCTGAGATCAAACTGCAAGGCGGCAGCGAGGCTGGGGGAGGGGCGCCCGCCATTGCCCAGGCTTGCTTAGGTAAACAAAGCAGCCAGGAAGCTCCAACTGGGTGGAGCCCACCACAGCTCAAGGAGGCCTGCCTGCCTCTGTAGGCTCCACCTCTGGGGGCAGGGCACAGACAAACAAAAAGACAGCAGTAACCTCTGTAGACTTAAATGTCCGTGTCTGACAGCTTTGAAGAGAGCAGTGGTTCTCCCAGCACGCAGCTGGAGATCTGAGAACGGGCAGACTGCCTCCTCAAGTGGGTCCCTGACCCCTGACCCCCGACCCCCGAGCAGCCTAACTGGGAGGCACCCCCCAGCAGGGGCACACTGACACCTCACATGGCAGGGTATTCCAACAGACCTGCAGCTGAGGGTCCTGTTAGAAGGAAAACTAACAAACAGAAAGGACATCCACACCAAAAACCCATCTGTACATCACCATCATCAAAGACCAAAAGTAGATAAAACCACAAAGATGGGGAAAAAACAGAACAGAAAAACTGGAAACTCTAAAAAGCAGAGCGCCTCTCCTCCTCCAAAGGAACGCAGTTCCTCACCAGCAACGGAACAAAGCTGGACGGAGAATGACTTTGACAAGCTGAGAGAAGAAGGCTTCAGACGATCAAATTACTCCAAGCTACGGGAGGACATTCAAACCAAAGGCAAAGAAGTTGGAAACTTTGAAAAAAATTTAGGAGAATGTATAACTAGAATAACCAATACAGAGAAGTGCTTAAAGGAGCTGATGGAGCTGAAAACCAAGGCTCAAGAACTACGTGAAGAATGCAGAAGCCTCAGGAGCCGATGCGATCAACTGGAAGAAAGGGTATCAGCAATGGAAGATGAAATGAATGAAATGAAGCGAGAAGGGAAGTTTAGAGAAAAAAGAATAAAAAGAAATGAGCAAAGCCTCCAAGAAATATGGGACTATGTGAAAAGACCAAATCTATGTCTGATTAGTGTACCTGAAAGTGATGGGGAGAATGGAACCAAGTTGGAAAACACTCTGCAGGATATTATCCAGGAGAACTTCCCCAATCTAGCAAGGCAGGCCAACGAACAAAGAACAAAGAAACAAAAGAACAAAGCTGGAGGCATCACGCTACCTGACTTCAAACTATACTACAAGGCTACAGTAACCAAAACAGCATGGTACTGGTACCAAAACAGAGATATAGATCAATGAAACAGAACAGAGCCCTCAGAAATAACGCCGCATATCTACAACTATCTGATCTTTGACAAACCTGAGAAAAACAAGCAATGGGGAAAGGATTCCCTATTTAATAAATGGTGCTGGGAAAACTGGCTAGCCATATGTAGAAAGCTGAAACTGGATCCCTTCCTTACACCTTATACAAAAATCAATTCAAGATGGATTAAAGACTTAAACGTTAGACCTAAAACCATAAAAACCCTAGAAGAAAACCTAGGCATTACCATTCAAGACATAGGCATGGGCAAGGACTTCATGTCTAAAACACCAAAAGCAATGGCAACAAAAGACAAAATTGACAAATGGGATCTAATTAAACTAAAGAGCTTCTGCACAGCAAAAGAAACTACCATCAGAGTGAACAGGCAACCTACAAAATGGGAGAAAATTTTCACAACCTACTCATCTGACAAAGGGCTAATATCCAGAATCTACAATGAACTCAAACAAATTTACAAGAAAAAAACAAACAACCCCATCAAACAGTGGGCAAAGGACATGAACAGACACTTCTCAAAAGAAGACATTTATGCAGCCAAAAAACACATGAAAAAATGCTCATCATCACTGGCCATCAGAGAAATGCAAATCAAAACCACAATGAGATACCATCTCACACCAGTTAGAATGGCAATCATTAAAAAGTCAGGAAACAACAGGTGCTGGAGAGGATGTGGAGAAATAGGAACACT
This sequence comes from Gorilla gorilla gorilla, assembly GCF_029281585.2. NCBI lineage: Eukaryota > Metazoa > Chordata > Mammalia > Primates > Hominidae > Gorilla > Gorilla gorilla. Next base: position 91,018,630 of record NC_073242.2, read on the forward strand.
TTTACACTGTTGGTGGGACTGGAAACTAGTTCAACCATTGTGGAAGTCAGTGTGGCGATTCCTCAGGGATCTAGAACTGGAAATACCATTTGACCCAGCCATCCCATTACTGGATATATACCCACAGGACTATAAATCATGCTGCTATAAAGACATATGCACACGTATGTTTATTGCAGCATTATTCACAATAGCAAAGACTGGGAACCAATCCAAATGTCCAACAATGATAGACTGGATTAAGAAAATGTGGCAGATATACACCATGGAATACTATGCAGCCATAAAAAATGATGAGTTCATGTCCTTTGTAGGGACATGGATGAAATTGGAAATCATCATTCTCAGTAAACTATCACAAGAACAAAAAACCAAACACCGCATATTCTCACTCGTAGGTGGGAACTGAACAATGAGAACACATGGACATATGAAGGGGAACATCACACTCTGGGGACTGTTGTGGGGTGGGGGGAGGGGGGAGGGATAGCATTGGGAGATATACCTAATGCTAGATGACGAGTTGGTGGGTGCACCGCACCAGCATGGTACATGTGTACATATGTAACTAACCTGCACAATGTGCACATGTACCCTAAAACTTAAAGTATAATAATAATAATAAAAGAGTGTAGCCTGATTGTTTCATTTGTAAGCTGAACTAACTACTTTATTTGTAAAACCTCATGTTCTTGAAAAAAACAACTGAAAGCAAACTATGGCTATTCTGACTTCTGTATTTAGCAGATATTTTATCCAAAATAAATACAACTAGCTTATTCTTTTAAAGATAACCAACCATAGTTACCCACATCAAAATGTGAGCTTTCTAGCAAATACTCAAATTTCAGAAAATCTGTCCCCGAACAGAAACTTCTAAATACTTAAATATTTTTCTGTGAAATTGCTGATGTTACAGAATATGATTTTTTGATACTGTATAATGAAATCTGGAAGTTCTACATAGCTCAGTAAACCAGTATTTTCCAAATACATGATGTTAGAAAATTATTAATCAGCAAAAGAGCCATTACAAGTGCAAAAGAGCAGGGCACGGTAATCTAAGCACTTTGGATTTTGAGGTCATGGGGGCCAGCTGCATGGCTCACGCCTTTAATTCCAGCACTTTGGGAGGCTGAGGCGGGCCGATCACGAGGTCAGGAGTTCAAGACCAGCCTTGCCAACATGGTGAAACCCCATCTCTACTAAAAAATACAAAACTTAGTCGGGCACGGTGGCATGTGCCTGTAATCCCAGCTACTCAGGAGGCTGAGGCAGGAGAATTGCTTGAACCCAGGAGGCGGAGATTGCAGTGAGCAGAGATCGCACCACTGCACTCCAGCCTGGGCAACAGAGCAAGCCTGGGGAAAAAAAAAAATAGAGGTCACATCAATTCTAAGCCACCTCTTCAGAGACAAATGAAATATGCAGCCGAAGTTGTCCACAAAATAAAACGAAGTCTCAATTTCTATTGTTGTGTGTGCACACAGCCCCAATAATTTAGGACAGATTTTCCTAATCATAGGACAGAAAGAATCCAGGCCTTTGATAACAAATATTAGCTGTCTGCCGGATCAATACTATAGTGCACTTTAAGGAAATAAACAGCATGCACTCCTAAATATTGTCCATGCAAATTTTGTGTAAAAAACAATCACCTTCTAAAGATATTTTTATTATATGAGGAATTCGCGTTTACTGTAGAATATGTGGCAAATTAAATAAGCATACAGAGCAAAATAAAACACTCCACCCAGAGGCAACCATCTCTTTATTATTTATATAAAAAGACATATAAAGAGAGAACTATGCTACACCCGAGACAGTATTTTATATACCATTTTGCATCCTGCTTTTTTCACTTCATTGTTTTTAGATAATGACATCCCAATTTTTATGTATAATTTGTATATAAATAATGTACATGTGAAAAACTTTTTTATGAAAGTTCTTTTTAGAGATCTGTTGATGAGAGGGACTTGAATTTTCATAACCATTCCCACTACTGTCCTATGTTGAGGCAATTTTCACTTTGTCATGCTTATAACTAATGCTATGTCCAGGTTTTTGATCCAGAAGCTGTCAAATGTAGATTCATTCACATGGAAAAAATCTAAAATCCAGGCAATGATATAAATGTCTTTTTAAAACTCTAAAATTTATAAATCACATACAAATTTATGCAATTTTGGAGTGGGGTATTTTTAAACTTTATTCTTATTGAGAATAGATGAATATAGTTCAAAGTACATGTGATAATTTAATACATTCATATAATTTGTAAAGAATAATTCACTGTACTTGGGATATCCATCACCTTAAATATTTGTATTTTCCTTATGCTAAAACCATTCAAATAATTTATGCAGTCTGGCAAAATATAATTGCCCACCTTCTAACAGTTGAGAAATGAATAATAAAGCTTATTGACCGGTAACAAAATACATTGTGTCATGTTTCTACCAATAATTCATATATGATATTAAGCTGTATCAATGCTGTCTTATACGTTGCTTCATTTGATTTTTCCCACAACCCTGGGGAATTCTTCTGGCCATGAACAAAATTAGATAGCTTGAGGATTAGAACACAGGCGTCTTCATTCCAAATTCAACTCCTTTCATTCCACCGTCGGTCAAACACTCAATAAGTATTTTATTGTATAAAAAGCATTATCTGAACTAAAATTAATTAATAATGGACACCCGCACTCAATCTTTTTAGTCCTCAGTGTCATCACTGATAACTTTTGCCATTAATAACCAATACAAGTAGCAGCATAACGTTTGGGAAAAAATTGTAGGGTTGGCATCACAAAACATGGGTCTGAAAGCTTCAGTGTATGACCACAGGAAAGTCAAATTTGTTTTGCTTTAATTTAATGAATATTTTAGATATGAGGAAATAAACTCTTCCCTCTTTGAACGGTTGTGAATAATAAGTGAAATACTATATGTCACATATACAACATAAAGCTGGCATATTCAAGTTCCCTGACCAGAATATTGTGAGGTGAATATTATCTCAGGTTATTATGAAGCCCTGGCAATCTAGATGGCTAGAGGATATATATATATATATATATATACATACACATACACATCACATATATATTATATATATTTAAATATATATAATATATATGTGATGTGTATGTGTATATATATATGTATATATGTGATAAATATATAATATTTAAATATATATTATATATGTGATGTATATATTTGTGTATATATTTAAATATATTATATATTTACTGTATATATTTAAATATATACACATATATATCTCTTTAGAACAGGGTAAACTTCTGCAAGCATCAGAATCATGGGCATCAGAATCATAAGTAAAAACACAGATTACTGGGCCCTCTCTAGCAATTTTGGGATGGGACCAAAAAAACCTTGGATTTCTAAGAAGTTCCTGGGTGATGCTAATATTGTTGATCCAGGCACCACACTATGAGGACCGCTGACTTCGAGATCAAAAAGTTATTCCTTTCTGTGGTTGTTGTTGTGTTGTTGTTGTTTTAATCCTGATACTCTAAGTGGGATGGTATTATTTGGCAATGCCACTTTTAATAAGTGGTTCGAAATGTTTCCATTAGGGAATAATCAATTTTAGGTTCCAAACATTTTTTGGGACTTTTGAACATTCACTTCTGAATACTAAAACACTTGATTATGTTGAAATATACCCAACCCTTTAACAATTATTTATAATACTTCTACTGTGTGCACAGCCTATAGGTTCTCACGCATCATCTTGTTAGAGGCCATAGCAGATTCCCATTCTTCTTACAGAGTTAAATATCAGGCCAAAGTTACCTGCTCACCCAGATACACAGGTACATGGGATATTTAATAACAAAATTCCTTCCCCACCTCTGACCTCTACATTCACTACTGAAAGTTGTCGAAAATAATAAGCTTGCTAGACTTCATCAGTGTGTTCTCATGTGAAGGTTAAAGAGCATCATACTCAAAAATTGGAGTCATGAATATACAGGATCTTGGTGATTGATGGAACAATATAATCAGAAGAAATGAATATTAGTTTCTGGTTTGTTTTTTTTTTTAAAGAAACACTTAAACTAAAAACCTTCTTATCCACGTAGTCATCTTTAGTTACTGCAATTCTAAAATTCAACCTTCTATTTTTGGCATCTCCTCCTGTTTGGGCAGAATAAATCAATAAATAAAAACGGTTTAAATAAAGAGCTGTTAATTATCCTGAGGAGGATTATTTGTAAGACACTCTTAATGTAGGATTTCCATAGAGTTGCTAATTGTTCCGTACTTTGAAATTCATTGTTCTGAGAATGAGATGCAGTTAGTAATGTAAATATCAACCAGGTAGAGGGTGTTACTCTGTACTAGCATCCAGATTATTATTCAGTCATAATTAATACGCTCCTAAAATAAAGTGTTGACAGCACTCCTATTCAATCATATAGCATATGTTTATAGTCTCACACATTGAGGTACACACATAATTACAATATATGTGTGAGAAAAATTGCTGAGGCAGTCCAAGAAGCTGTGCTTACACTAATTGAAAACTGCCGTTGTCCAATTAAAGCAGGTGAGACCACAGGGTGGCAACACTGTCAAAAGCCTATCAGACATGGCCACACTGGTTAAATTACAAGACAAAATAAAATAAGAAGAGCAAACAAGATTTTGTTTTTCTTGTTGTGATTGTTTTAATAGAACACTGAGAAGCTAATGGCAATCAAGATACTCATTGTTTCTCCTTACCCCAGTTAAGAATTAATCTCAATAAAATACTATATTATTACAGAAAATATTGAGTAGCTCAAAAGCACAAGGCTCACCTTTCACCAAAATTGATGCTATCAGAAAGAGGAGAAACATTATTTTTACTGTTAGAGGTGTGACTTTGATGACTTTAGAGAAGCTAAAGGAGTGTGCTATTATAATTTGTTTTATTTCTATTTTTCTCCATTAGGCCTCATTAGGAAATAATTAATGCATATCATGTGTAATTACAGAAGAATCACTCCACACTCATTTCAAAGCATCAAGCAACATGAATTTCAAGGGGAGTTTAAAGTAGGGTCACTCATCTGCAAGAGCACAATATACTACTCCTTTGAGGAAATGTATGTCATAAAATGTTAAATTCAAGACTCATAGTAAATATCCACTTACCCATAAATGTTTTGACTTCTGAAGTATTTTTTTAGCAGGACACAACAAAGCAAAACAAAGTCTCTAACATTATTTCAAAGGTGACTCCAACCAGGATCAGGTCAGAAAGTAGCAGAGAAAAGAGGAAAAGATGGAGAAAGAAGAAAGCAATAAACGTATATTAAGAATCTACTATATACCATATACTGTTCAAATTGCTTTACATACATTACTTCATCCTTACTATACCTTCACAAGGTCGTTTCTTTTTTCTCATTTGATCGATGAGAAATCTGAGATTCAGAGTAGATAAGTAACCTGCTCCAAGCCACACAAGCTAATAAGAAGCAGAATCATAAAATGTTGGTCTGGGACTCAGAAGGGGTGTATGTGTGTGTGTGTGTGTGTGTCTGTGTGTGTGTATGTGTGTATACATTTACCTTACAAGTGGGAAAATAAAATCTATGTTCCAAATATGAGAAGAATGAAATAGAATAAACATTCATTGAGGTTTGATCCTTTGGCAGATAATTTAAATCACAAGACAAAAAAATAAGAAAACAGATATTTGAACCCAAGTATGCCTGACAGCAGCCCATTAATCTCCAATACTTCACATTCCTTTCCAAAGTCTTCTGATTTATTTGCAGACAGTTTTTCTTCCTGTCTTTGTAACACCTTCTAAATTAACACCCTGATCTGTGTCCTTGTTAGCTATTTTTCTAAAGGGTCAGCGCCTGAATTCACCAACAGATGAAAACCATTAGGTGATAGAAGGACTTTTTTATATCCTTAGGGTTCTGTGACACCTGACAGATGGAGCATATGCCCACAAACAACCCAGCATTTAAACAATTGTTGTCTGTACAACAGAGACAGGCAGAATGCAGTGTGCTCAGTCACAGGAGGCACTGTTAAAGGATTCATAATTTTGATTCAATAGATTCCATTATTTCTTTTGTGAGTCTACATGAGTCTCTTTAATAGTAATGGCAATTTTATGTAGACTCACGCTGGAGACTGGCATCTAGGGTGTGCTGAGCTAATGGCAAGGTTTGGGAGGAAAAATGGATACAAAGAGTCTCATTTAAGACATTATGTACTTTTTTATTTGAAGTGGCTAATTACTGCCATTGAACTCTGCCATTCATACCTTTCATGACAATTTCAAGGATAAAGAGTAAAAAACAACAGACACATTAGAAGGCATTGCATGAGTCATCTCCTGTTATCTGAGTGCTCCACCAGTTAGCCTTGGAGATCATTCATATTCATTTCTCTCCTCTTTTCATTTTGCCTTGATTCACTTGTCATGTAATTCAATATCCTTGTACAGTAGAAAGAGTATGGGTTTTGAAGTTATTCAGTCCTCAACCCCAATCCCAGCTTTGTGATTTAAATATCAGGTAACTTCAGACAAATCATTTTACTTCTCTTAGCTTCAGTTTCTATATTGCTACAGGGATAATACTATTTTATGGAGTCAGTATGGGGTTTACATTAACTAGAAGTATGCCTGTTAACTGGAAATAGTAGGTACATGGGTGTAGATATAAGTATAGTAGATACAGATCTTGATTTGCCAAACATTATTTTATTTCTCCTTCCTTAGGTCTTACACTAAACACACACACACTGTACATATTTTTAATGTTAAATCATAGATATTATATATGTATATTTATAAGTATATATATTTGTAAACTAATTCTAGAATTCTATTTGAAATAATGCTAAAACTGCAATTATAATTTTAGTTAGATATATGCCTCCTAGACAAATATCAAAAGGTTAATAATTAGTTAATATTTCCACATAAAAGTCACATTATTCACTAGTTCCATGACTCAAAAGTAGGCTTTCTGTGTTACTCAAATCATGAGTAATGTTGGGGTCAGGTGGCACCCCGTCAGGCACCCCATCAGGTGGCACCTAATGGCCCAGGCATCGTCAAACTCTGTGCCAGCGGCAGGATCTGTTGTGATGCCTCAGTAGACATGGCATGAGGGGCCCAGTGGCCAACATGGCTACCGCATGATACTGAAGCCTCAATGTATCAATTTCAAATATATTTGTTGAAGATATTGTTTAACAAGAAGAGTAGGCTAGTTAAAATATTTGAAAATCATTGCTGTGGATACACTAATACCTATCCCTACACTACATACGAACACATGAGAGCTCCATTGCAATATTATTTGTATAACCAGTCCTTCCCTTCGGTAAAGTTAGTTCCACTGAATTGCACTTTGCATGCAATAGTTGCACTTTTGTGACCTACATAAAGGAATGCTAGAAATTAAAAGTCCCATGAAATACCTCACTGTGGTATTACATGGCTGGTTTTAAGGACATTGCTCATTACAGCACCTACTGTACCACTAACAGAAAATACTTAGGGCAAAACAAGTAGTCCCAACAATAAGACAGTAACCAAATTTCTTGATGTGAATCAGTTTATTTTATCTTTTAGGTACTTTGATTTGTACTACTCATCAACTTTCACACTTCACGATGAATACTGTGAATCTGAGAGTCAAATTTTTGGCCCTGTCAAAACCAAAGTTATAGGAATTCTATTACATAATGTTGCATATTAGCTACATTTACTATGCCAGTTTTGCTCTTTCATGAAGAAACCTTGTCAGCTCTAAGACATGAGATAAGAAAGCTTGTGCCATCTATGGCTCTTGACTGTCCTGGGTAACTGCATCTATCATGTCCCTGCACTATACCTCCTCAGTTGCTGCCTATCTCACCTCCAACTCTAAACCTGGAGACAAAGACTGCACCCCTAGCCACTGAGTGTTGTAACCTCTTGATTCTAACAGTGGCCACTGTACTAATGCTCCCACTAACCATAAATAGTAGAGGTTTAGCATTATTTTAAATGAGCAAATGGAAATCACACTTTATTTTAGACACACTATGAAAATGGGTGATATAAGGACTCTTTATAGGTGCTGTTGTACAAGCCGTCTCATCAAAATATCCTTTCTCTGTCTACATTGTGTTCTAAGAGGCCTACACATTTGGGCCTAAAATGGCATCTGAACATTGTAGAAAAGGGATATCTACATAAAAGCAGAAGTGTCTGTCAAGTGACATACATTCGACTGTTCTTTAATAGGGCTTATAGAGTTGTTTTTAGGTTTTGTTTTGATTTGAGATGGAGTCTCGTTCAATTGCCCAGGCTGGAGTGCAGTGGCATGATCTCGGCTCGCGGCAAACTCTGCCTCCCGGGTTCATGCCATTCTCCTGACTCAGCCTCCTGAGTAGCTGGGACTACAGGCGCCCGCCACCACGCCCAGCTAATTTTTTTTGTATTTTTAGTAGAGACGAGGTTTCACCTTGTTAGCCAGGATGGTCTGGATCTCCTGACCTCATGATCTGCCCGCCTCAGCCTCCCAAAGTGCTGGGATTACAGGCGTGAGCCACAGCGCCTGGCCTGTTTTTAGGTTTTTACCTGTTGTAAACTCCCGTGTTATGTATTTTCTATGTATAAGCATCTGAACCTTGGTTTCCTATTCTGTATGGAGTGGATGAAATTACATATCTAGTAGCTTTGGTATCAACACAGTCATCCTGAATCCAGAGCTCTTTCTCTTAACCATGTGACCAAAACAAAAATCTGACTACAAAAGGTTTGGGCTAGGTGTTTTCATTCTCAACTATCTCAGAAAGGGTTGGCTGTTCGCCTACATGGATTCGAGATTCTTGTGAAGAGATCTATTATACTGACTGAGCTTACCAGCAGTGATTTCCAGCAAATCCACAAATGGACCTATTGTACCTTATTTTTTAACAGGTTGGGAATCAATAAATCAATCAACAAATTGATACAAGACTGGGTGCACTGGGTCCCATCTGCAATCCGCCACTTTGGGAAGCCAAGATGGCAGTATATCTTGAGGTCAGGAGCTGGAGACCAGCCTGGGCAACATAAGTTGACCCCATCTCCACAAAAAAAATTAAAAATTTTAGCCACACGTGGTGGCAAATGCCTGTAGTTCCAGCCACTTGGGTAGCTGAGGCAGGAGGATTGCTTGACCCCAGGAGTTAGAGGCTGCAGTGAGCTACGATCATGCCACTGCACTCCAGCCTGGGTGACACAGCGAGACCCTAGTCTCTTAAACAAAACAAAACAAAAAAATGGATATATTCAAAACACATGTCAATTACATGACTCAGCCAAAAGCCAACATTAAATATAGTCATAAGTCAGTTTAACATATGCAGAGTTTGTTCTTCTATGACTCTGTTCCATAACAAATATATGTAAGGGATGGCATTTAAACAGAAGGTTGATTGTTAATCAGTTTGTAATCACAGTAGTGATTATAACTGAGAGCTGAAAAACAACTACTTACTTATATTTGTATTATCCAGTGCCAAGAGTAAGAGAAACATTTAAAGTAAAAAGAGCTCTCAACAGTAAAGGTAAAAAGTTTATTAATAGAGTGATTGCCCAGGATTTTCTTGTTTAAATTAACTAAAGTTAGAAAACACACACACACACAGACACACACACACACACACACACACCCCTATGTATACACAGGTATTTTTTAATGAGAAATTCAAATTTATTATGTTTAAGTGCATATAATCTTTAGATGCAAATTAACGAACTGTTGCTAGGATGTACCCCAACTTAAGAACAGGATAAGAATGATTTGAATTTAGCACATTAAGTCACTGATCTTTGCTTACACTACAACTAGATGGCCTATTTGTCAGTGCACCCTTGAAAAGTATTTGAAAGTAGCTTATTTCTTCTATGCCAAAAGGACTGTAGGTTTACAACCCTGCATTGACCTTTTGAATTCTGAATTCATCATTCACAAACCTTAGGAGACACTTGCTTTGGGCTTAGAATATGTGTTAAGAACTATGTGGACCCTTTATTTCATAAAAATAAGCCATAAACTCTTTTTCAGTCCTGGTAAAATAATTTCCAGATTTAAAATGCCTAAAGTAAGAGTTTGTACTGTATCATTTCTTTCTCCTTGGACCATTAAGGATTTTCTAACCACAATTTTGTCTAGTTAAGAAAAGTAGTCTCTAGATATTTGTCTGCAACAAAACAAAAAGCCATAAATGTCACCCCCAGCTAAATTCCTTGTGTTATTCTTCAATGTGTAGCTCCAATAGCCCAAGAGATAAAATGCAAGCTTTCAAAAAAGTCAAACTTGCTTCCAAATTGGGTTTGACTAGCTAAATGCTCATTTAGCCACATTATCAAATTAAACAAGTTACTGAATAGTCAGGTCAAAGACAGTACTTACTGCAGCATTTTCTGTGTATTTGATTATACCATTTCGAAATTGTGAGATATAAATGTACAGTAACAATATATCACTTAAAACGAAAAAGTTGAAATCATAAGGACCTTTTGTTTTGTTTTTTTTTTGTTTCAGAACAGGGTTTCACTTTGTCGCCCAGGCCAGAGTGCAGTGGCGTGATCACTCCACTGTCATCTCGAACTCCTGGGTTCAATCTATCCTCCCACCTCAGCCTTCCGAGTAGCTGAGGCCACGAGTGCACACAACCATGCACAGCTAATTTTTAAAAAATAATTATTATTTTCGTAGAGACAGGAATCTCACTATGTTGCTCAGGCTGGTCTCAAACTCCTGGCTTCAAGTGATCCTTCCACCTCGGTTTCCCAAAGCACCGTGATTACAGGCATGAGCCATTGCACTCAGCCTAATAAGGACTTTTCTAAAAAAAAAACATTCATTAGGAATCACCTGTTTCAGGGCATTCTGACTGAATGAAATATAAGCAGTATGTTGCTCTTGTCACACTGCTGAGCCACTTTTCCTGGATATTAGAAACCCCCACTTTCCATGATCAGTAACTATGCCACCAATGTCATTTGGGCCCCTCAGAAAGATTGTGAGGGATTTCTCCCATTGTAATGTAAATGTTACATAAAAGTAACATTAATTGTAAATGTTAAGCAAAATGTTAGACAAAAATGCTACCCACAGTTATAAGACATACCCTTAAAACATCTATAATACTAAAGGTGTGGTCCTAGGATTTCTGCTGAAAACATAACACACACATGTTCGAGGGAGCTCATGCACATATACACAGATCTAACGTACAACTGGCTTAGAAGAGAAATGTGATAGAATATAATGAAAAAGCACAGGCTGGGCGCTATGGCTCACCCCTGTAATCCCAGCACTTTGGGAGGCCGAGGCGGGCGGATCACGAGGTCAGGAGATCGAGACCATCCTGGCTAACACGGTGAAACCCTGTCTCTACTAAAAATACAAAAAATTAGCCGGGCGTGGTGGTGGGCACCTGTAGTCCCAGCTAATCGGGAAGCTGAGGCAGGAGAATGGCGTGAACCCGGGAGGCGGAGCTTGCAGTGAGCCGAGAACGCGCCACTGCACTCCAGGCCTGGGCGACAGAGCAAAACTCTGTCTCAAAAAAAGAAAAGAAAAGAAAAAGCACAGAATATCTCCATGACCATAACATATTATTAATTTAAAAGAGAGCACTCTGGGATCTATTAGAGATATTGCTAAAACAAAAGATGAAGCATTACTAAAACAAAAATGTAATTCAAAGATTTTGAATAGATGTACTCTAAAGGTGTGTTAAGAGTGTATATATTTGTTTCACCAAATATATGCTCCAAACAAGAGCATATTTATGCTCCATGTAAAAGTTAATCTGGAGTAATGTGATTTTTAACATATATAGTGTCCTTAAATATTGTACCACTCCCGTATAGTGACCTAGAACTCTCTCAGGCATTCAGTAAAACAATAGTTTAAGAGTGGTGAAAGTTGTATCATTACTTATTTTCTGGGCCCTGCTTCTCATTTATTATTTTAAAAAGCAGTTGTTTCATGACCCATTTTAAACCCTGTGGATATAAGAGTGAATAAGTCAGAGTTGTTTCCTGTCTTCTATCAGCCCCTAGAACTTGATTTGAATTTCACAGGAAAAAACACAGTAACTTTAAAATAAAAAATAACCAGTTGCAGGGAAAAAAGATCTCAACCTTTAGCCTAGTAATCTAAACTTTAATGTGGACCTGCATGCACCTCCTGGGAATCTTGTGAAAATACATATTTTGATTCAGCAGACCTAGGATGGGACCTGAGGTTTTTAATGTCTATGAAGCTTCCAGGTGATATTGAGGTTGTGATCCAGGAAGCCGCTGGACACATTTTGAGAAGCAATGCAGAAATCCATTCTTTGGTCAGCGTAAATGAGGGATAACCGCCCTTATTAAAAGGAAGTGATATTGATCAAGGAAGCTGTTGTCTTCTTTCTTACTCCTAATAACACTGAGAGTGAGACCTTCTCATCTCTATTTCAAATATATGAAAAAGTAAAGAGAGACTGTACAGCCAAATTTAAATCTAGGTTCAGTCCAAAGCTCTTTGTCTTTCCAGTTAACCTCATTGTGCATCAAACGAAGAGAATCAATATTATTCGAAGAGTTTCAGAAATTAGAGTAAGTCCAGTATGGTCAGGCAACAGAGGAGAGTGACAAGAGGAGAGGCTGTATTTGCAGGCAGTAGGCTGTTTGTGGGCATCGTATATTATGCTGCGGGCATAGATATATTAGGGATATTGAACTTTTACCCACAAGGTCTTGGAGAAACTAACAAATGATTTAGAGCAGGAGAGTAACATGTCCAGACATGTATTTTTGAAACATCATTCACATTCCAGTGTGGAAAAATGACTGAAATAATGTGATTTTGAACTTAGAACTAAGATTTTTTAAATTACATATATCCTTTTAAATATGTAGCGAAATAAACCAGACAAGGAAGGATAGAAATGTGGCTTAGGGTAGCAGCAGCCCAAATGGAGAGACAGTGAGATTGAAGACATATTTATTGGGATAAATTATTAATGAGGATACTAATTAATCTATGTGCCTGTTTTTTTCTTTTAGTGCTGGTGGTGATTTTTTTTTGTTTGTTTTCTGCAACCTTCACATGTGGCAAAAGAGACAGAGCTCCAGAAGATTTTTCTCCTACTAATTTAAGGTCTCATATGGTCTAGTACATTTTACATTAGCTTTTACAATGTTTCCCAAAGAGAGATACATATGTTAATTTTAAGTAGTATAGCGAGAACAATTTTAAAAATACATGGATTTATTTTTCTCTGACTAAGGAGAGGAACACATCAAAACCTGCGATTGTAGTAATAATATTGGTTATGTCAGGTCAGAAATCATCTGCTATATTTAGATGGGATCAATAGCAGGAGTGTGTTTGGATGGTGCCGGCATATGGTGCAAACTAAGAAGATAATACCTGAATAAATGAACTTGCCTCATCCCACACCTTACAGAAGCACTGAGTGGTTCCCAGATTCAGTGGAAGCCAGACATCCTCTCTAAACCTCTAGAACACCAGGGTCCCAGCTGCTGAGAACCCCAGGCACACGAGGCTGCTTGGGAAAGGTAAGTAGCAATATGTTTCAGAAGATTTAGAGGAAAAATATGAAACGTGCTTGGAAATCTGAACAAACGGCCACCTTCAAGCCTTCCCTCCTAATAAGCATAGCTTATAACAACAAAAGGCCTTCTGAGAGGCCTTGGGTAAGTTGTAATTCTATGCTAGTTAGTGTAAATTGAGGAATAGAAACAAATGGAAAGCTTATGTAAAGATTGAGGAGGGACAGTATACGATATTGTATCCTATGCATTTAAGAACATGGGTTGTATGTCACCCACATTTCCTATGGTATATATGCCACTTACTTAACCTTAGATAATTTACTTATTTTATTACAGTATTTTAGATGGGAAAATATAAAGTCAAAACAGAACTCTGCGAGGTAGGTGTCTGGTATGAAGCAATTAATTAATGGAAGCTTAACTTATTATATCATTATGAGTACAATGACTCTTTCCCTGCCCCTAAATGGATTTAAACTCCTAACCATTTCCCACTCACCTTTGTATCTCTGGCACTGGGCACAATGCTTAGTGTGTTGTTAGTATTCAAGACATGCTTGTAGAATTATTCCATGACCACAAGCACTAAAATCGCCAGAGAATTTAGGTCTGATTGTCACCCGAAGCTTTTCAGGGATAAAAATGTGAGCTTCAGCTTCCAGTGCAATAATTACAACTGCAGGACATGACTCCAAAGTTACATCTCATGCCAAGTCCAAAAGAAGCAGACCAGATAGAAAACTGTGTTGAGAGGGTTGCCTGCTGGAAATATTTTGAAATTTTAACACTAATATAAACTATCCCATCATTTTTTGCATCTTTTGCAAAGCCGTGGTGAATGCGGCCTTTATATAAGAGAGGAGGAAATGATTACACATGGATTGGACATTAGATGACATTATTGATGATAATACTCCAGCGTCCTGCAAGTTATCTTTAGAAGAGGCAAAAGTAGAGCAGTTACAGTCTATCTGCTTTAAACGAGCCTGATAAATGTCAAGCTGGGATGGAGTTATCCTATTTTGAAGGCATCAGTAAGCTTTAGGATGTTTATGTATGATGTATAACTAGAAAAATGAAGTCATCATATTATTTTATATGAAATGAATTAACCAATATATTTTCATTAAATTTCCATTAAGCTCAAATACAACTTTATGTAGGCAAATCCTGAGTGGAGGAATTTAGAAATGATGAGTAGCAATAGCATATAGCTGAAAATAAATATCTACAACTGTTTCTGGACTTTAATAATATAGTATTGAGAATGGAACTATACATTTGAATGTCCTCATCTTCATCCCTATCCTGATCAGGAGCTGACACTTACATACCTTTTATGGGAAAAGAAGGAAGAAACCTCCCATTTATTAAATAGCTATAAAATTTTGTTTCTAAGTCTATTTCCTGTGAGTTCACTATTCATTTTTCTCTTTGGCTTTATGCTTATTATTTTTGGAGCATCTAGTGTATGCCAGACATTTTACTGTGAATTAAAAGCACCTAAGTATGTAAGACACTTGTGTGCTTATCTATTAGACTCTGTGCACCTTGAAAAAAGAGAAAATAAACAATGCATGCAGTATAACATCATGGGTACATTTTTAGCCTGTTTAGGAGTCAGTGTGGAAAGTTGTTCATTTTTTTGGGGGGACAGGGGCTGTCCATGATAAATTCACATAGTCATAATGTTGGGAGCTAGATTTTAAGAAAGTAAGACAGTAGGCATTGTGAAGGTTTATAGCACAAGCTCTGGAACTGAATTTACTGAGTTCAAATCCCAGAGACCTGCCACATACTAGCTGTGTCCTTTAAAAAGTTAAGTAACTTGTCAGTAAATCAGTGTTTTTATCTCTAAAATGGGGGCAATAGTAATACTTACCTTATAAATGTAAGAATTCAATAAGCTAAATACATTAAAAGAATTTAAAGCATATCTGTCATTGTATATACTCAAGGGATATATTTACATTGTATTAATAAATATTTACATTGAATATTTACAGCTCTTACTTTCCATTTCTCCCTGGTAAGAGAAAAAAAATAGCATTTGAGAAATAATGAATAATAAGAGGAGAAGCATGAGTTATGGGGCATTCAGGTAAACAATTATATAGTGCTGAAAATAAAAATAAAAACACCACCAACATTTATTGAATATTTAACACTGCCAAACAACCATGCTATGTTCCTGTGTTTCATTCTCACAACTCGGGGCAGTAGATAAGGATTGCCAAAAATCATTAGTTTTTTAACAAGATTAAAAAGACAAGATTGCTCATGACTCTATCAAGGAAAGGATATATGTAGCTATGAAGAGCAATGTGAGAAGTCACTTGGAGATGGCAACATGCCACCCGCCTCCCAAAGAGGCATGTTCAAGTATTCATGGATCATCATCCTTCTGATATCTAAGAAAGTTAGATCCAAAAAAACCTGAAGTCTTCTGTCTTGCTGAATGGGATATGCAAGTATGGGGGTCCAGAACTTAACTGATCAGCACAAAGGAGACAAAACTGAGGACTACCACCAGGGGTCCCACTGATCATTGCCAATGCCCTGTTGTGTTTCTCTAATTAAACACTGAATTTAAAAAATAATTTTGGAACACATTAAGAACCTCAGAACTGTCTAATTCTATAGTTTATTATTAACTTCTAAGCAATATTATCTTTTATCATATTCTTATATTATTTTAAAGTAGTTTTAACATCTAGATGCAAATTAAAATCACGTATCTCTGGGAGATTTTGTAAAATAGCAATGGCTAGGCATTGCTTCCCTGTATCCTAAAATAGTAGATTGCAGTGGAATTCAGAAATTAGTATTTTTTAAAGCCTCCTGGGTGATTTTAACCTCCCAGGGTTTTTTCAGGATTGAAATAAACAAACAAATAAATGAATAAAACCGCTGTTATTCTACTTTTCTGTGGAGCAGCACTCAAGTGTAGTTAGTGAGTCTTCTCCGTGAAATATAGATCTTTAATTAGTATACTTATACATTTGAAACTTTAAAACATGGTTCTAAAGCTATAGTTCTCAAAGACTTGGGGATAAAGAACAAGAGAGAGTTGCTTACTATAGCATGATTTCTACCATAGGAAAGATCTTAGATTTGTTCCCTAGAACAGAAGGAAACCACCAAAGGACAATCACTAGGAAAGAGGCAGGTTTGTGTCATAGCAAAAATCAAACTGACAAACTGACAATTTGAGATACAATTCAATTGAGAGATTACACGTCTTAATGCCGGACATCAGTGATCAAAGAAATAAACTTTCTGTTTACTATCTGTTCCTTCCTCCTCACTTTTCTCAGACTCTGGAACTATGTGGAAGCCAAAGAGGACAGTAAACAGCAGACACTTTATAGGCAAAATTTTCACAGAATAAAACAATCATAGCGACTCGTGGAGATTTCCCTAAAATGTCATCTATTTCCCAACTTTTAGTTACAATAGAGCTAGTATCACATATCTATAAAGGATCTTGGATATATTCTCCCAAGTCATCAAACCTGAGGTATAAACTTCAATGTCTATGAAGTGAACTGCTTGCCTCCTTAAGGAAAAAACTTTCTCTGGGCAGTAACTGAACCCAGGAGTCCTGAGTCAGGGGCTAAACATCTCATTGTGTTTCCTTCTTTTATCAAGGCACACCTGTTCCTAATTGCGTTCTTTATTTCTATTTATATTTTTAGACTGGAGAAGTGCCAGAAGGATTAATTACAGCAGTTAATGTTTCCATTTGAAAGGAGATGATACTCTGTAAGTACTAAATATTATTAAATGTAATGGAATTAAATTGCTTTAAAAGAGACAAATGGTATAATTCAGTATTTCACTGATGCCCAGAAAACTACAACACTTCATGTTGAGTCATCAGGATAAAAGTAATAGAGATTTTTTTAAATTCTCCAAATCATATTTAAAATGATTTCATTGAGTGTGTATCTCACTGATTCCTAATGAAACACAGATCTGTGTAAGACATGAGTGGCTGTAGACAAGTTGATGAGGAATGAATTAATTACCCAGTCATCCCAAATGGCATTTCTTTTAAAATATACATGATTTCCATGTTCTTACTGTCATTTCAGAACTGAAATAGTTCATTCTAGGAGAAGAATAGCATAAAATTAGGAGTATTCACTCCTTGCATTTAGATATTAATGAGAAGCCCCACCATCCTCACTCCTGTGGGAATCTCACTTTGCCTGAAGGGGAAATATATACAGCTATTTTTTGTTTTCCCCTGCAATAACACAGAAGAGGCCCTACGCCTTGTCCACATGTCTAAGAATTGCAAATATACTTGCTAAATGTTAGTGTTAATAAATAACACATATGGCAAGTAACATTAAAATGTAAGGTACTGCAAATAATTAAGCTAGAAATAAAAAAATAAATAAATAAAGTGCATCTGCCTGGTAACCTCTGGTTGTTAGTCATAGCTGAGAAAAATCCCTCAAATTTGTCCAAAGATCAACATGTTCAAGGGATTTTTATTCCCAAGGCATTTTCATGGAAAAGAGGGTCTACTGCATTGAGGTTAAACATGCAGTAGGCTGCCTGGGTCCTTGAACTGACTTCAGTGTCTACACACTGTGTGAACTTAAGCAATTTGCTCAATGTTCCTGTGAATTAACACAGTTCTCCATAAATGGGATGACGCTAAATGAGATGATATATGTAAAATGTTCAGCACTGTGCCAGCTATTTAGTAAGCATTTATTAAATGTTCATCATTATCCTATTACGTGTAGCTGTACAGTATAAACACGTCCATCACTCAGAAAAAGGAAAGGCAAGGAAGATGAGGAAATCAACAAGGGCTCATTCATAGAGAATAAGGCACTCATCTGTTCATAAGATTCTGAGTTTCTTAATTCCTAGAGGTGATGTTATTTGAGAAATACTTAATGCTCTTTAGAATTGGGTATCAATATAGATATTGGTGTTAGATACAGAAAGATGAAGACGGATAACAAATACTTCTATTTATCACAACAATTCAACTTGTTTCTAATTAGAATTAAGTTTCACATTTCAATTCAGAAAATATTTACAAACAAAACATGAATTCGAAAAAACTTCATTGTTACCTAATCAGGAAAAAATAATGATTTCTAAGTCTTCCAGATTATCAAGATTAATACCCGCAGACATCATTCTAAATTTAAATAAACAAAGCTTGAAGATGGGGAAGCATTATTTTTCCTCCTTTGCAGATTTTTCTTTGACAGCTAAGTTTAATTTATGCCATCATTGGGTAAATATTCACCAGGTGACTTTTACTACGATGTTTGAAGAACCTAGCTACCTATTTCATAACATGACATTATAATTTATTAGCATTCCAATTAAAAACATGATTTGTTTATAACCTTCAAGTTTATTATTTATACTGCACCTTCCTAGTAGCTAATAAATCACTTGTAATTGACTATAATACCAAAAAGCTAAATACCAAGCCCTATAATAATCTGAAAATGATGGGCTATGCAAATAGATCTGCCTCTCCTGCTACACATAAAGTTAGAGAAAAGGGTAAAGGTTTAGCAATTTGTAGAAAGATGTGAAACAATATTGTAAATAGCTGTCACTAACGGACTATCTGCCATTTCCAGGGACATAAGCATTATTTGTCACATGGCACAGATAAGAAGCTGAGACTCAAAGAACGTAAGAAACCTGTACTAGAGCACATAGACTCCAAGTGAAGGGGACAGGATTTTAGCTAGAAATACCTGGCTCACAAAACATCAAACCACTTCCAACATGTCTCTTCCAAACCCAAACAAAAGAGGTGCATTCCCTTCTTAGCATATCTCCTTATTAATTCACCCATTTACCACATCAAAAATAATCAATATCAAAGAGAAAATACAATTCAGTTTTGAATTCTATTTCTAGGTTAGTCATAGATTTTTTTTACATAAAAAGAATTTATTAAAAATAAACTTCTACCTCTTATCTCCTTTGACATCTTTCTTACGTCGAATGCTGCTCATCAACGTGAGTCACCACAGGATCGAATTATACTCTGCTCCTTGCCCCATCTGATATTTATTTGCACATTAAAGATAACACGACTGGCTAGAATTGGCTTCTGAATATGCGTGCTCCTTATCAAGGCCATAGTTTACAGCTTTGCTAGGGAGAGCTATGCTAATGAACTACTTGATCTTTTTTTTTTTTTTGAGACGGAGCCTCGCTCTGTCGTCCAGGCTGGAGTGCAGTGGCGCGATCTCGGCTCACTGCAACCTCCACCTCCCAGGTTCAAGCAATTCTCCTGCCTCAGCCTCCTGAGTAGCTGGGACTACTACAGGCGTGCGCCACCACGCCCAGCTAATTTTTGTATTTTTAGTACAGACAGGATTTCACCATGTTGGCCAGGATGGTCCCAATCTCTTGACCTCGTGATCGGCCCTCCTCGGCCTCCCAAAGTTCTGGGATTACAGGCGTGAGCCACTGCGCCCAGCCGGACTATTTTATCTTAAAGAGAGACTTGGAAGAGAGGCTGCTGGAATCCCTAAAGTCTACCTGGATCTGATGTAATCATGTCTGGCTGACTCAACAGCAGCGGCTTGGAAATAAAATGCAATACGGAACACCTGGAGAGATGCCTCCTTCTCTTTGTCTATCTTTCAAGCATCCCAGACTCAACTTTTAAGATGTCTCAGATCTCAGGACAAGAGAAACACTTGCGTAATGATAATCATAAAAACAGTAATAGCAGCAATGCTAATAATAAGAAAATGTAGGAAGATGTGGGAATTAGAAATGTGCATATTAATCTTGTAGCATTTTGAATGCACATAGAACTCAATCAAGTTGAACTTGACACAGAAAAATATACAGTAATTTCGTGAGAATGCAAGATTGCTTTCCAACAATTGTCACAATCCACAAGAAAAATAAACAGGTAAGGCAAATTGCATTCATCTTTTGTTCTCATTTTATTCATGTGCAGACTTAAAAGACAGTTTCAGTTGTATGGTGAAATTTCCGGAGATATGACCTAGAAATGTGGCTAATACCTTTTTTCCTCTTCTTTTATTGGAAAGTTAAGATTTCTTCAAAGAGTATCTTCATATAGATCTTCTTTGACCCAAAATGATTTGAATTATAATAATGAAAAACAATAAGTAAAACAAAGCGTCATATTCTCCCTTGAAATACTCTCTTTTTCTTGATTTGCAGAATATATCACTCTCCTGTTTTTTTTTTGTTTTGTTTTGTTTGAAACAGAGTTTCACTCTTCACTCTTGTTGCCCAGGCTGGAGTGCAATGGCACAGTCTCCGCTCACTGCAACCTCCGTCTCCCAAGTTCAAGCAATTCTCCTGCCTCAGCCTCCCAAGTGGCTGGGATTATGGGCATGTGCCACCAAACCCGGATAACTTTTAGTAGAGACAGGGTTTCACTGTGTTGATCAGGCTGGTCTTGAATTCCTAACCTCAGGTGATCCACCCCCCTTGCCCTCACAAATTGCTGGGATTACAGACATGAGCCACCACATCTGGCCTCCTATTTTGTTTTGTTTTGTTTTGCTTTTTCCTGATTGCATTATCTTTCATAATCTTAATCTGCTCTGTTGACACCCTTTCCTTTTGCAGAACTCAAAAGACTGGCTCCCTCCAGTAGCATCCTCAATTTTCTCTATTTACACACTCTCCTTAGGAGATCTTTTCTCATCCTTTGATCTCTCCCTTATACATTAACCTGCTCCTCATTTTAGTAAATGGCCATACCATCTACCCAATAAGTCCTCTTGACCCCTCTCTTCTCACAAACACTACATCTAAATAGTGGGTAAGAAGTGGTGGCTCATTCTCTAAAAATATTCCTGAAGTCCCAGTTTTCTTATTTCCAATGCTACCCATTCTCTATATTATAGCCTAATTGATCATTTTGATTTTTTTTAAAGAATCATGCTGTTGCCCTCAGTTTAAAACTCTTCAGTACCCACCCATCACATTTAGAAAACAGACTAAGGAATGGGCACAGTGGCTCACACCTGTAATCCCAGTACTTGGGAGATCAAGGTGAAAGGATCACTTCTGCCCAGGAGTTTGAGACCAGCCTGGGCAATGTAATGAGACCTCACCTTTACAAAAATAAAAATAAAAAATTAGCTGGGTGTGGTGAGGTGCACCTGTAGTCCTAGCTGCTCAGAAGGCTGAGATGGGAGAATTGCTTGAGCCTAAGAGTTGGAGGTTACAGTGAGCTGTAATCCTACATCTGCACTCCAGCCTGGGCTACAGGCTACAGAGTGAGACTGCCTCTAAAACAAAACAAAACAAAACAAAAAGAGGAGAGGAGAGGAAACGGGCTAAGTTCATTATCTTGATTCACATAGCGACCTATGTTACCTGACCTTGATCTTACACTCCAACTTCATCTCATACCACTCTACTGCTAGCTTACAACTCACCAACCACCTGGATTTCTTTCTGTTCCTCTAACAAGTTCACCTTGTTCCTTGTTAAAGACATTTTCATTACTCCCCTTTTTCTTTCCATAGTTGGTTACTTCTAGTCATGCACAGGGTAGCTTTGAAAAACACCAGTTCCAGCTGGGCATGGTGACACACACCTGTAATCCCAGCACTTTGGGGGGCTGAGGTGTGAGGCTCACTTGAGCCCAGGAGTTCAACACCAGCCTGGACAACATGGCAAAACCACACCTCTACAAAATATACAAAAAAGTGGTCCATGCCTGTAGTCCCAGCTACTTGAGAAGCTTAGGTGGGAAGATCGCTTGAGTCCGGGAGGCAGAGGTTGCAGTGAGCTGAGATGCTGCCACTGCACCATCTTGCCTGGACAAAAGAGTGAGACCTTGTTTCAAAAAGACAAAATCAAACCAAAACAAAAAAAGAAAAACACCAATACAGAAAATATTTTCCAGAAATCCCAAACTAATCATCCAGTCATTCTGCATTATATCACTCTGTTTCATCTTCTGTATTTCCTTATTCTCCAACCTCAGACACCAGAATATAAACTTCATGAGAGTAGAGGCCTTATCTGTTCGTCTGTATTTCAGCACCTAGAAGAGTGGCTATTTCAGCACCTAGAAGAGTGGCTCACTAACATTACATGTTGCGTGGTAGATTGCTGAATGAGATAACAATGAATGTAAACAAACAAGGTGGTAGTAAAATGAATTTTTATCATCTAGATTCTAGACACATGAGAAAGATAAAATTCAGGGGATATATTCTGTCCTTCTTTAGATTAGTTTGGGATTCTGGATAGGTGTTTGCAGATCAATTTCATGTCAAAATAGTATGGAGCTTTTGATAGAGTGGTCATTCTACTCTGACAAAAAACCTAATTGCTCACATGAATACCAAATTATCCCTTACTATGTCTACATAAGAACTGGGTTTATTCAGACACACAAGGCATTTTACATGTTTTTTGAATAAATATGTATTCTATTTTCCATGTACTGTGTTAACTTTGGAAAATATAAGTGAGACAGAGTCCCTTTCTCAGATCCCTTGATCTAATGCAGATAGTAGAACAATAAATACAAAATTAATACTACAACATGAAAAGTGAAATAATATTATAGGAAGGTATTATAGAGCTCAGAGGCTGAATAACACAGAGAAGGCATCTTTGGAAGATTCTCAAAGCAACAGAAGAGTTAGGTGAGAACCGAGAAAAACAGAATGAGGCATAGTGTCAACAAAAGAAGGGAATCAATTTACCAAAGCCAGTGGAAGAAAACTCCCAAGTAGACAGAAGTAGATAAAGCACATCAACAGCATAGCTTAATGTTAATAACCGGATCCTTTTAGACTGGGTTTGCATTCCAGCTTCCCTGAATAGGAGTTGTGTGTCTTTTGGGCAAGCTACTTATTATTTCCTTCTACAGATGAGAACCATGGAGGCATGGAAAGCATTGTTCATTACCTCAGAGGGGCATTGTGAGGCTGGAATGAGACAATAATAGGTATAAAATATGTAACGTCACAGTTCTTGGCACATGAGTGCCCTGTGAATTTTGCAACACTCAGTTGAGAAGCACAAAGTGACAGGAAATGAGTTAAAGGGATAGACAGGAGCCAAATTAAAAAGCCTGGATGTTGATTGTCTGAGAATTTGTAATTGTTGCTGCTTTGAATTCAGATATGTTTAACAGAAAAAATATACCTCTAAGGGTTCTCAGTTGTTCCCTTCTAAATACTGCTGGGGGAGGTGGCATTGCCCGCTAGATACACAGTTTAGTTGTTTCAATATTGCCTGTATTGATTATTAGCTGAATCACCTGTTTCAAATTATTTAAGCTTTCACCTCTTCTTTTAAAATCAGGAATAATTTTGGCAGCTAACTTATTAGGTTTTTATGAGAATTAAACATATTAAATCAGTGTAAACCACTTACATTTTGAGAGATATTAATATCAACAAATGCACAATAAATAGGAGCAGGCGGGGTGTGGTGGCTCATGCCTGTAATGCCAGCACTTTGAGAGCTGGAGGCAGAAGAATTACTTGAGGCCAGGATTTTCACACCAGTCTGTGCAGCATAGTTAGACCCTATCTCCAAAATAAATAAATAAATAAGACCAATGCAACAGGCATGGTTCTGGTTTTCTCATTTTTTTAAACAAGGCTTCTCAAGTTCAAGGATGTCTGTCAATAATGCAAAAACAGAAATTAAAGTAAAAAGTGCATAGATATAAAATTAAATTCCTATCAATGATAAAGGAAAGAAGAAAGAAAAAAAACATGGCCCAAATCTAAGACAGCAGGTTCAAAGAAAACTCAAGTTCATCACATTTACTGCAATGGAAGATCCAGTATTGTTGCCCATTATAGTCAGGGCCTTACCATCAGCGCTTTAGTGAGGAGAACATTTGGCTTTTGAGTCTGACACTTCTGAGTTTGAATTGAGGTTTCATTCTTAAGAACGCTGTGATGTTAGCAAATTCTTAAACTTTTGGAGACTTTTAAAAATTGTTTCTAAAGAAGACGTGAGATTATCCATACAACAGGGTCATTGTGAAGATTAAATGCAATGGTAAATGAGAAATGCACTCTATCTTTGTTAATAGAATTTGCATCGGAATGATCACAAAGTCAGCTGCTTCTTAAAAAATGGTTATTACTGCTCAGAGAGACACATGGTAGCTGGCAGGATACTCAAGCCTCAATCAGTCCTGCCAAAAGGCCAATTTCGTTTTGTGCCTAGATGCATGATTTAAAAAAAAAAAAAAAGATTCAAGTTTATCCACTCCAATATGTCATCATTCTTACCCTCAAAAGTTACCTGAACTCATAGGCAATGTGGATCTCTGGGAGCATCCCTACTCAAAGGTTAGCTGCGAAGTCTAAGTTTGCTTAAGAGTTAAGAACTTGACAAGGAAGAACAGAGAAGAGCAGACGGTTGACGAGAGCTAACACCTTCTTTAGGAAATCCAAACCCAGGGAGTCATCAGCAAAGGCTGAGAGATTAGCTTCAAGGAAAATAGCTATTTCAAGACACTGAGGAGAAATTAGAAACGACCAGCTGGTTTGAATCAAGAGAAATATGTTGCTAAAAGGTAGTCGGGCAAGCTGTTTACAGGGAACTAGGCTTTCTAACAGCTTTCTCAGGCACCGTGATTTTTTTGTTTTGTTTTGTTTCTTTCACTATTTCCTCCGATTTTTCTTCTAAATCCTTTGGAAGGCTGTAGAATGAATGGCTGTAAAATGTGAAAAGAAACGTGGCTGAATCAAAGGATGCTTTGTGATTTCTCTTTATTTTAATGAGTCACAGGCAGAATGGATTTTGGCATCTTCAAAACTGCTATCTGTCAAAGGATTCTCAAAAATTTGAGTTCACCTTCCTGTTCTGAAGTTTCTACTGCCTCCTGCCCACTCCTAATATCCCACTTGCACACAGGAACACATACACACATGTGCATGCACACACACATAGAGGACCTCTGAAACACACTCATGGCCAAAGATCTACCCTGCTGTTTTGGAGAAGACCACCAGGGGTCCTCTAGTGGTACTTTTGCTTTTTCTGGCCTAAGATCCTTCAGAAAATTGTACACTCAAAGACCCCACAAGAAGTTTGAGCAAGACTGGGAACTCTTTTCTATTTCTGTAAAGCAAAAACTATGTCTTCAAGGAACAGTGGAACTCACAAGAATTGAAGATTGTGTGTCTTTCATGGTGCCTAGCAGAATTCTAAAGAAAACATTAGTTTTTACACCTAGATGTAGAGTATTCTTGGAGAAGCAATTTAGGGAAAATTAAAGGAGATAAATTTCAGAGCCAGGCACAATAGGACTTGAGTTCGAGCTTCAACAGTTGATGCTTGCTCAAGCTTTTACTTTCTCCTTTGAGGTAGGCAATAGAATCATGCTTATTTAATAGGTTAGGAAACTGACGTTTGATAGGTCACAGCTTTGGTACATAGTAAATGTTCAATACACAAGTTTTCTTCCATCTTTTCCCCTCACATACATTAACCCTCTTGATCCTGAAAACGGATGGAATTTAGGTGAAACAGGGTTATTCTGAAGGTCAATGCCACAAAGCAACTTGCCCAAGTAGACACTGCCTATCAAGCCATCTGTTGATTCTATTCTGCACAATTTGGACTCCTAATAAATAATTCCTAAACTGAATAGCAATACTTCTCTTCTTCTCTTGGGTGATGCAGAACAATCTTAGGTGCAGAATTTATAGAGCAGAAGAGAAATGATTGATGTTCCATGTAGAACACAGAATCAAACTATGTGGTAACTAAGATTGGCAAAACTGTTATCTGTTTCCTGTGTAAATGTTCAACTCTCCTATTTACCAGGTAGATGTCAGTATAAGGAGTTTGAAACATCTCTGCTTCCTAAGCCCAAGAATTTCAAGACTGATCAAAAAACAGTGTCACAAACAGTACCAAAACAACTTCACCCCATTATTTAATTCTATACATGAATATTATTGTAGACATTATTTCTAAATTGAAGTATATTTGACTTAAGATTGAGTATGACTATTATTGCAATGACTACAAAGACATGAGGCAAATATGATTTTTCTGCAAGGCAATAAAATATTTTTATATGAAAACAGTTTGAATTAAAAATTATATTAAATGTGTCAAAGAAAATGTTGATCATTCCCCAAGCACATATTTTTGTACCTATACCATTCAGGGATAGATTAAACTTCTTTTCAGTCACATGGATTCATCAAACCTGTATTGCATTCCTGTCATTTGCCAGAGAAGTTACGCAAAGGAATGACGAATAATACATGGTCCCTGCCTTCAAGGAGTTCTCATTCTAGGTTGAATTTTCTCCCTCTATATATGTGAGTCTGTGGAAAGTAAAATAGAGCAGAATTTGTTTCAGACAGTGTA
The DNA here is from genome assembly GCF_029281585.2 of Gorilla gorilla gorilla. Lineage (NCBI taxonomy): Eukaryota > Metazoa > Chordata > Mammalia > Primates > Hominidae > Gorilla > Gorilla gorilla. Next base: position 91,045,603 of record NC_073242.2, read on the forward strand.
AATCTGAGGGAAAGTAAAAAACATTTTTTCCTCTAAATGAAATAACACATTCCTTTTCAGACTTAATATATGAATGTGATTTTTTTCTTGTTCTACATGTTTGTTTTAACTCATTCTTTAAAAAGCTTCATTCATTACTCTAGAGTATTACAAGTTATGTCTAAGATTAAAATAAATGTTAAATGGTTTTAATATATATTTAAATGTCAACATTGAATTGTTATTGGTCAACTTACAGAGCTATTAGGGCTCTGTTCTCAAATAAGGGATGGCTCGAGAAAATGAAAATAACCCAAGGGCATGCTCAGCTGATGGAATTTTTATCCATACAGTGAGATAGTCAGGCAAACTCTGTGGTCAAGAGCACAGGTCTTCCAGTAACGTGCCATTCACAGTCTCCATTAAATCTTCCCTGACCCTATTTCTGTCCTGGACTAGTTATCCAATCCCCAAGAACCTCACATTTGATACTGGCACAATAATGAGAAAACCACACAAAAATCAATCAATCATACAAACGTATGACCCTAAATTTGGGGAAAAACTAAGAAGGTGTTTGGAGGGAGCTGATTCTGTAAAAAATAACATAATGGAAGAGACAGATATTAAAATATGTACGAAAGCATTAACTTAAAACTGCCTATAAGAATTAGCTTCTGAGGATTTCTGATCTCCTGCTTCTCTGCTCGTTCTGATCTAATCATTGTCGGGTATATTTTAAAAAATATATCATGAAGTTGGAAGAAGTTGAGAACACAGCCAAAATCTAACATCATCTAGAACACTGCCTCCCCAATAGTAGACACACTATTCATTCATTATTCACCAAATATCTTTCAATATGTAACCAGAATACAATGAGGGCTCCAAGTGGAAAATATGCTGTCCCCCAAAGGTTACCTAAATTCATAGGCAATGTGCATCTCTGGGAGCTTCCCTACTCAAAGGTTAACTGTGAAGCCTACGTTTGCTTAAGAGGTAAGAACTTAACAAGGAAAAACAGAGAAGAGCAGACAGTTGAAGAGTCCCAACACCTTCTTTACAAATACAAACCCAGGGAGTCATTGTTGAAAGAAACAATAGCCCAACAATAGATGTTAAATCCGTAGCTTTAAGCCCGCTCAAGAAAATGCTAAAGACGAGAGTATATTCTAAGTGTTGGAACAGTATCTTTTTAAGAAATCTTCCTTTTTAACATTTTTATTCTTAATATTTTTGACAAAAATAGAAAGTAATCTGTAAAACTCTTCTTTCGAATCACATAACCCATCCCGACATCAGTGGGTCACACAAGTATACTAATCCCATGGAGGTGAAAGTGGAGAAGAGAATGAACATGTTCAAAAGTAATCTTACATATCAAAAGTGTTTAAATGCATTTTTGTAAACAGTACCTACCGTGTGTATCTTATCTCACATCTCTAAATTGGAGATACACAGTAGAGGTCAGAATTTAAAAAGTTCTGGTTACTCTTGCAATGAAGAAACATATTACAATTTAAATAACTCATGAGTCTTGTAGTTGATATTGAGAATCTCTGTTTCACATTGTTGCGGCCGCCAGACTAAAGACAAGGGTATCAGGCTTTCTGGGAAAGGACTCTCTAACAACCCCTGACTCTTTGGAGTTGGGAGCGTAGAAGCCAGCTGGACTTCCTGGGTGGAGTGAGGACTTGGAGAACTTTTCTCTCTAGCTAGAGGATTGTAAATGCACCAATCAGCACTCTGTGCTAGCTAAAGGATTGTAAATGCACCAATCAGCACTCTGTAAAATGGACCAATCAGCACTCTGTAAAGTGGACCAATCAGCAGGAAGTGGGTGGGGACAAATAAGAGAATAAAAGCTGGCCACCCCAGCCAGCAGCAGCAACCTGCTTGGGTCCCCTTCCACACTGTGGAAGCTTTGTTCTTTCACTCTTCACAATAAATCTTGCTGCTGCTCACTCTTTGGGTCCACACCACCTTTAAGAGCTGTAACACTCCGCCAAGGTCTGCAGCTTCATTCTTGAAGTCAGCAAGACCGAGAACCCACTGGAAGGAACCAACTCCGGACACAACATGACATCTATTAATACCTCATAGGATATGCTTGGGAAAATGTTACAGTTAAGACATTTTGGCTGGACATGGGGACTCACATCTGCAATCCCAGCACTTTGGGAAGCCAAGGCGACAGATCACTTGATCCCAGGAGTTCAAGACCAACCTGGGCAACATGGCAAAACCCCATCTCTACTAAATAATAATAATACAAAAATTAGCCAGGCATTGTGGCGCATGCCTGTAGTCCCAACTCTCAGGGGGCTGAGGTAGGAAGATTGCTTAAACATGGGTGGTTGAGGCTGCAATGAGCCATGATCCTGCCACTGCAATTCAGCCTGGGTGACAGAGCAAGACCCTGTCTTAAAAAAAAAAAATCCTAAGCTTCATGAACCACTGCATCACACTGGCAGTTGCTATTCCCTGGCTTCTTGCAGCATATATAGCCTGAATAATCCTGAAATCAAGACAGTCAGGGACCTACAAATGAGGTTGTACAGCAAAATTATCGATAAAGCACTTTCTGTCTATAAAGGATGAACACAATATACTCCCTGGTAAGTGATACAGGTTGTAATACAGAAGGCAAGGCTTTTTGATCTCAAATGAATTTTTTTTTTCTTCCTCTCTGACTTCTCTGTTGAGAGAAGGTGCAAGAGATAAGACAGAGAGTAGGATATTTTTAGCTGAGAAGCAGCTCTTCATAAGAAAGACAACTTCAGGGAAATATTGCTGGTAAGTACTAGATTTTACTCTATTTACCAGATGTGCAAAAGAGTTCAATACTTATTGTTGAGTGAATCAATGTTTAAAAAAATTAAATGATTTGAGTGCAGAGTAGCAGAAGGGATGCGACTGGGTGTCTATCCCACTTATGACTTCTGCTTAATGGCTTTGTGACAAAAGTTACAATATAGAGAACTATGGTGTCAAGATATGAGACTGCAGTGTCTTAACTTTCCTTTGAAAATAATTGAATAACAAAATGTCTACTTCATTTCTTATTTTCCCCCCAAAACCAGTTTAAGTATAACTCCTTGTTATTTATATTTTTATGTCATTAAAACCTCATATTCACTATACAGCCATAAAAAAAGAACAAAATCATGTCTTTTGTGGGAACATGGATGGGACTGGGGGCCATTATCCTTTGCAAACTAATGTAGGAACAGAAACTCAAACATTGCATGTTCTCACTTATAAGTGGAAGCTAAATGATGAGAATTCATGAACATAAAGAAGGGAACAAAAGGCACTGGGGTCTACTTGAGGCGGAAGGGTAGGAGAAAGAAGAGGAACAGAAAAGATAACTCTTGGGTACCAGGCTTAATACCTGAGTGATGAAATAATCCATACAACAACCCCCCATGACACAAGTTTACTTATGTAACAAACCTGTACACTTACCCCCGAACCTAAAATAAAAGTTAAAAAAAGCCTCCACATTCCAGTCTTTGGATAACTAGTAATCATCATCATCATCATCATCATCATCATCATCATCATGGCAGGTATATTTGAATGGGCACTTTCTTTTTACCAGACATGATGCTGAGCAATACACATATATTTCATTTTATCTTCCCAATACATGTATAAAAGATGCCATATGGGCCAGGCATGGTGGCTCACGCCTGTAATCCCAGCACTTTGGGAGGCCAAGGCAGGCGGATCACAAGGTCAGGAGATCGAGATCATCCTGGCTAACAGGTGAAACCCAGTCTCTACTAAAAATACAAAAAAAAATTAGCTGGGCGTGCTGGCGGGCGCCTATAGTCCCAGCTACTTGGGAGGCTGAGGCAGGAGAATGGCGTGAACCTGGGAGGCAGAGCTTGCAGTGAGCCGAGATCGTGCCACAGCACTCCAGCCTGGGCAACAGAGTGAGACTCCGTCTCAAAAAAAAAAAAAAGAAAAAAAAAAAAAAAAAAGATGCCATATGATCTTCTTTTTGTATATGACAAAACAGAACTCAAATAATTTTTTTTTAAACTGTCGTAGGTTATTCAACTAGCGTGAAAATACTGGGATTCCTTCTTTTACATATTGCAATGGATTTCACATTTTACTATACTGAAGTCAAAAGCCTGAAGCAGCTTCTAAACTACCATTATCCTTTCCTCACCTACAGCACTTTTATAGAATGTTAATTCCTTCATGCCTCTCTCTCCTCCTTTTCTCTTTACTTATTGAAAGGGATATGATTTCTCCATGAGCCACTACATTAAACAATAAGATACTGCAGGTATCCCTCACCAAGAGGAAATACATTTAAAATTTAGTAATGAAATCAATGGGAAACGGGATTTGCTTCACAAGAATTTGTCAACTTTGCTGGAATTCATTCATTGTATAAGCTAATAGAAAACTTTGATGTGGAGAGAAATGGAACAAACTCCCAAGAAGTTACTGAATATTATCGAAGACAGTGGCCATGTCTTCTACTTTATCTGTGTGGCTCCCAAAGTCGAACTCTTTAGAGCTGATGTTGATTAATTGTCTGTTAAAATGTCTTTTTTGAGATTTGTGAAAATTATAATTCTCATTATTAATAGGAGTCAAAATAATGAGCAAAATAAACTATCATTTCTTCCATGGGTTTGTGAAATAGGAATAAAATACCACTACCACAGCTAAAGAATACCACAGAAGAACTCCATTCATTAATTAATTCAAAAATAAATATATTTTGAGCTCCCTTACTGTGCTAGGTGCTGAGAATATAATAATGTACAGTTGGATTTGGGAGACAGACTTATGGTTTTACTTATGGCATTTGTGTTGCTAAGTGTTATAAAAGATAGGTATTGGGCATCATGTAAGAATGAATAAAGAGGTTTGGCTTCATGGAGAAGTGCCAGGGAGAGCTTCTCAAATGAAGTAAACATGTAAAAGATTTTCAGAAGGCTGGGAGTTAGCAGGCTGGTTGCTGAAATGGCAGAGGTGGTGAATTCAAAATAGAGGAAATACACCATGAAAACCATGGAGGAAACAATCTATGCAAAAGTCAAAAATTAAAAGAGGCTAGAGCTGGAGGAGTGCAAATACTGTTGAAGAGGTTGCATGATCTGCAGAAGGTTGAATAGGCAAGCAGGGGCAAAATTATGCAATGTTTATTAGGGATCCTCAGAATGTTATCTCCTATGGGCAATAAAAAATAATTTATGTGTTGTGCTGTCTCAAATAATTTTCACAAAATGCAAATCAAATTATATCCCCTCTATGATTAAGTGTAGAGCACATATTGGGAATCAGAGCAAATGGATACAAAGAGATCACTTAGAATACCTAGGTAACAATTCAAGGAAGATGTTCATTTGCATCCTGCTATTGTCTTTGTTTTTATGTCTCCCTAATATTCCTATGTTGAAATTTAAATCCCCATGTGAGGATGGTAGGAGGTAGGGCCTTTGGGAGGTGATTAGGTAACATGGGCTGACTCACTCTCCTGAATGGGATTAGTGTACTAATATAAAAGGATCCACTCTCAATCCTTCCACCATGTGGGGACACAGAGAGAACTTGTCAGAAGGTGCCATCTATGAACCAGAAAGTAACCCATAACCAGACACCAAATGTGTTGGTGCCCAGATCTTGGACTTCCCAGGCAGCCTGAACTGAATGGACTAAGACAGAGCTCAAGGGTAGAGGAATAAAGAGAACTATATAAATTAATGCAAGACATATGAAGAATGTATAATTTTCGTGGAGCAGAGCTTTCCATATTTCTCATACTTCTGCTATTCTTCTTCATCTACTTGATATTTTTTTCTGTACAGGAACACTATTCATTTATTTCTTGCTCACCTTGAAATACATTTTAAAATAACTTGTCATATTGTTATTAATGGGAAAACTGATGTCATATTATGAAGAGAACATTACAAACAAATACAGTGAAAAAGAAAACTATATATAATGCTAGTTCTTGTCTCCCAAAATTTCTGAGTATGAGATCAATTTTTCTTACCAAAAAAAAAAAAGACATTGGAGCCAGGCCTGGTGGCTCATGCCTGCAATCCCAGCACTTTGGAAGGCAGAAGTGGGACGATTGCTTGAGCCCAGGAATTCGAGACCAGCCTGGGCAACTTGGCAACACCCTGTCTCTACAAAAAAATACAAAAACTAGCCAGGCATGGTGGCACACATCTGTAGTTGCAGCTACTTGGGGGGCTGAGGCAGGAGAATCGCTTGAGCCCAAGTGGTCAAGGCTGCAGTGAACTGGGATTGTGGGATTGTGCCACTGTACTCCAGCCTGGGCAACAGAGTGAGACTCTGTCTTGAAAAGAAAAATATAACTTTATATATATATAAATACCTTAATAACATGCTATCTACTATATAGAGACTTTCTCCTTCAAATGTCAAAGGACTCAGAACTAAACATTGAATAACTGCTTCCAAGAGATTACATTTTGTTTAATGTTATATTGACCAACTCCATAAAGTCGTCTCATTTAATACACCACGTTTGCAATGTATAATTGCCAGATTTAGAGGTTAACAAGGGGAGTAATGCACTAGGCTGAAATCTTTTCATGTCAGGGCTTCCCATATCTTGCTAAAACACATTTTGAAGTTGGTTGTTCAGCTCTCATCTATCCACCACGGAGGAAGGAGGAGCAAAAACCCATTATATATGATGTCCATCTTTCCCAGTTACTTGGTTCTCACCCTCTCACCTATTGAGGGTTTCACGTCAAAACAATTATTCCAGTCCCAGTGCCAATGGTAATGTTAATAGTGTGGTCTCTATTAAAAACTGGGACTGGGTTTTAAATATCTTTGTATCCGTAGCAGCTACAATTAAATTTGACTCATGATAAATACTCGAAATGCACTTTGGGAGGCCGAGGCGGGTGGATCACAAGGTCAGGAGATCGAGGCCATCCTTATTAACACGGTGAAACCCTGTCTCTACTAAAAATACAAAAATTAGCCAGGCGTGGTGGTGGGTGCCTGTAGTCCCAGCTACTCAGGAGGCTGAGGCAGGGGAATGGCGTGAACCCGGGAGGCAGAGCTTGCAGTGAGCCGAGATTGGGCCACTGTACTCCAGCCTGGGCAACAGACTGAGACTCCATCTCAAAAAAAAAAAAAAAAGAAAAGAAAAGAAAGAAAGAAAGAAAGATAAATACACAAAATGAATTTGCAAAACAAAAATACTTTTAAAAACCAGCTCAAGCTCATATAATTATTCAATTGTTGAATTCAAATTAGAGTAGCCTAAGTCCCAATCTTTAACTGTGGGAGAGGTGAAATATCTAAGCAATAATGTACACATCTGTAAATATAAACTCTGCTTTGTAGCAATAATATGAAAAGCTAAGACATAATGAACCACCATTATTTCATTGTATTTCAGCAGTAACCTCCTAAAGTGGGTACTGGATCCACTTCACAGATGAAGAAATGAAACAGAGTCAGGGAAATGGCATTATCAAGTCCATAGACCTACTAAATGTGTAAGAAAGGATTTGCACCTAATAAACAACATGCTATCCTCCACTGTAGACTATTGATATTCATATAACCAAATGGGTTACTGTTTTCTCTTCAGATGTCCTAGTACCTCTGTTAAATCAAGGTTAGCCTAAAGCTGCCTCCTTACATATTTAAGTCAACCTAAAGGTTTCTCTATACATAATGAACCATAACCTAAATGGAGGTATAAACAGACCATAACCTACTCTTGTGCCAATCATTGAGTTTTGGCCAAAGTGGGCCAGCTGTTCAAACCATGTTCAAATAAAGCAAACGTCAAGCTGTAGCCAATCCCGCTCTTTGTGTACATCAATTCTGTTTTCTGTATGCCACCGTCCTTTTCTGTTCATAAACCTTCTTGTACTACATGGCTGCAGTGGAGTCTCTCTGAGCCTCTGGTTCAGAGAGCTGACTGATTTGTGAATTGTGCTTTGGTCAATTAAATTCTGTTAAATTTAGTTTGGCTGAGATTTTTCTCTTAAAACCTCATAGACATAAACTTCATCTACTTTATTTTTAATTACCATTTACAAGAAAGAGTTTATCATAAGGTCATTTAAAAGTGGTCACACAAAACTCTGGATAACTTTAAACAGGAAATCCTAGCAGGAAGGATGTTTCTGATAGTCTGTAAAAATACAAACCAGCTCAATTACAGTGCCTAGTATCTTGTAAAGATGCAACTTCTAGGGCTTCTGGAAAATTCAAAACTATTGGGTTCTCTCCATGGCAAATGTTTAACTGCTGGGATATTCTTAATCAGTAAGTGCTCCCAAATACACAGTTCCATTATCACAGTTGCCATCTGAGAGTACAATAGCATGTAAATAAAAGCTATCCCACAATTAAACAAACAGGTAGAACTGAGTTCTTTATTAAAATAATTCAAATACCTTTATTTACATTAAAATTATTAAGCTTACAAACAATTGTATCCAATCACTTAACTATATTAGTGTTCAAATAAAAGGAAGAAAATATTAAAATATGTTTAACTTTTTCTAAATTTCCATGTATAACTTAGTAATAAGACAAAGAGTATCAACCCTGTAAACTAGTTGTCAAAAATTTGTATACACACACTATAGAAACACTCATATACATTCACTTTTTAAGAATATCTACACGCTGAGGTTAAAAATCTCTTTTGATCTCCTTTTTTAAAAATGTTCATTGCATAACAGAAGTGATTTTATGTGTTTGTTTTGTTCTAAAAGAGGCAAGACAACCTTTGAAAAAGCACAAGCCTTACCTTATCTTAAGGTAAACTCAAAGAAAATGTCTACAATTTACTCAAGTAACCACTAACTCCAAATAATCCATCTTGAAAAAGAGGAAAGAAAGGAGTAAATTTACATTGTGTTCTATTATATTCTTTAATGTTTTCTAATTTCCAAACAGCATACCCAAGGTAATGCAAATTCTGTTTTATGAGGGCAAATTAAGCCTAATATGCATAAACACGAAGAAGTATCTATTTTTACCATAAAAATACCAAGTCCCTGAACAGTATTTTTATGATGCTGCTTAACAAGTTTGTATTTGCTTGGCAGGAATTTATTTTACTTCTCAAGAATAAAACAGAAAGAAAATAAAAGAATAAAAATGAGGTAAAATGCTCAATTCTGTGCAACTCATTCCAACTTCAATAGTATTTTTATTGGTATCGATTTTCTTTACCCGGCACCCTCAGGGATGGACTTGAAGTTCTTCATGCAGGTGGTCTAGTTTGTAGGGTCCTTAAAGCTAACATTGCATGATTACCTGCATTCTCTCCAACCCACTTTCATCCTCCTTGTGGTCAAAACAGTCCATATTCCTAGGTCAGTCCTTGTGTTCAATAAAATGCAGACACTTCATTAAGAACATTAGATGTACCTGGGTAATTTAGTATTTCCAACTGATTTTCAGAGTAGATTAGGTGTTAATGTAATATTGCTTGGCAAATCATTTCAGCAGAAGCAAGTTAGTAGAAATGGTTATATATTCAAAATTAGGTTTTGGCCAATTGATTCTTAATTACACAATCAGAGACTCAAGAGATCAAAGTTAATAGTCCTTCCTCCTCCCCTAAGACATGCAGATACACACACATACACACACATATGCACACACACCTTGAAAGGTTCTAGCTGCTCTCAGGAATCAAAGGATATCCTGGCAGTATTTGTCTAAGAATAAAGCTTCAAATGTCTAAGCAAGACCACCTACAGTCTATCTGATTGTTCCCTTCAAGGAAGCCAGAAAGAATGTCGATTTAAGATCCACAAGCAGCAGCTAAGTGTAGTTTAAAAGGAACACATTGGAAACGCTCCCTTTCTGTCAGAGTCACAGTTTCTATGAAAAAGAACACTAGTTAATGTGACTTCAAGAGGTTCCAAACTATTTAAATAGCCATTCGGCTCAGGTACAAAAGAGAAGAGGGCAGGATATAGGATGGAAATGAAAAGACCAACTAAAATATATATAGATATATGAACATATATAGATATATGAACACAAACATACATATGCTCACACATGCACACGCATTCATTGACTCTGTTCCAGCCACACAGGTTTTCTGAGTATGGCAAATTTTCCCATAACACAGATCCTTAGGACTTGTTATATTATTCATGCATGAAATACTTTCAACATGATTTTTTTCATGTCTAGTTTCTCACTCTTCAATTTACAGCTTGAATGTAATCCCACCTCTGCTGACCACCGTACAGAAAGCCATTTCCTCTCCCTCCTCTGGTTCATCTCTATCACATCTTTCCCTTCATCTTTATATTCCAAGAACCTAGTGCAGGGTCTGCTTTAGAACAGCCACTCAATACAATGTTCTGTTAATACTGGGGACTCTATTAGATGGGTAATTCTACTTGGGTAATTGATAGTTAACATACGCTGCAATATAAATATGCATTGGCTATATTACAGGCCATTCTAGGGACTGAATAGAGTATGTGGAAATAAAACAGTTTTTGCCCTCAAGAAGCTATATCTTGTGGGAGAGGGGGATAAATTGATCAAACCCTGTGGATGATTAGCAATCAAGAAGCACAGAGCTTGGAAAGCCAAGCCAACCTGCATGAGACAGGGAAAATTCCTGAGGCTGATGATAGCCTAGGTGGACCATCTGGGGTTGAGCTAAATAAAAGAATGCTTGGAAGTGCTCTCCAGTCAAAAGAAAAGCAAGCATGCAGCCTTGAAGTGATGATTGTTCTTTGATCTATTTGAAAGTTGAATGTACCTGTACGAGTATGATGATATGTGGGAAAGCAGCTAAACAAAGCAGAACTACATCAATATAAGAAAGCAATATTGTCACATTCATCCATAACAGCAACATAATAAAATTCTATCATCCTTATAATTTAGGTCAACCCTTGTCAATTTGTCAAAGCCTTTTGTATACCATTGCTCTTTATCTATGATTCCACAGGGAAGCAAAAATATAAAGGTTAGAAGAGTGGGCTTTGGAGTCAAATTTCTCTAAAGCCTCCTGGCTGGAGAATCACAGATTTGATCCTCAGTTTCTTCATCCATGATAGAGATTGATCATAATCTTCAGAATTATTTTATGAAGTAAAATAATGCATATGAAACTATTTGTATCAGGAGTGTCATATAATACTCAATAATTACAATTGTCACACTCTTGAAAACATTCTCCACATCTGAGATTATCTACTAAGATTATCTACTAAGAGTAGTATTTCAGAGACAATTTCCTTCTCTACTCAAGAGTATGACACAGGAGGCTCTCCCTGATCTGACCCTGACCATTTCTTTCCGGCTCCATCTCCATCAGTATAACCCCCAGGCCATTCCCTGGACAACTGCCTTAGAGACCGTACAAAATTCCCAGCTACACACAGCCCGATCATAACTTTTCACATCCACACATGTTGCTTGTTCTCTCTGCCTGAAATCCTTTCTCTCATTTGGCCAACTTCTGATTTTCCTTCAAAAATCAACTTGATTCTCACTTTTTCTTGAAATTCTTCTTTAACACACCTTCTCCCCCATCTCCATCTCTCACCTTCATCTAACTTAAATACTTCCATTCTATTCCTATATGTGGGCACCTCTCACATAGGAAAGGCCAGGCTCTACTATACTTATTCACCTGCCTGGCTGCAGAATTAACTACAGACCTTGTGGTGCCCAGTACAAAACACAAATGTGAAAAAAAGAAAAAAAGACATCATTTAACGTACTAAATATAAAGGGTGTTTTCCTTTCTTCCACATCTCTCTTTTGCTTACGTGAATGCTTCTTTGTCCCATAGAACTTCATTTTTGAAAAATTAAGAATCTCAAGACAATGACAGCAGAGGATTCATCAAGGCATAGGGCCCCTTGGGGTAACAGACACCTGTGGGACTCTACTGGTTACTCGCAAAAGCCAGCCCTGCCTTATCCTCCCTCTCTCTCTCTCTCTCTGTGTGTGTGTGTGTGTGTGTGTGTGTGTGTGTGTGTATGTATATATATATGTACGTATATAGAGAGATGTGTGTGTGTATATATATATACACACATACATATATACACACACATACACAGAAAGAGACAGAGGGAGGAAATATTTATTACACCTCAACAAATCTCTTTCTCTCTGTATGTGTGTCTGTGTATATACACATATATATACACACACATATGTATGATATCTATATATCTATATATACATACACAGAGACAGGGAGGATATGGTCATTATACCTTAACAAATCTCTCTCTCTCTGTATGTGTGTGTGTATATATATACATATATGTATATATGTGTGCATATACATGTATGTGTATATGTATTTATATGTAAATATATATACACACACACAGAGGGAGGATATGGTCATTATACCTTAACAAATCTTTCTCTGTATGTGGTGTGTGTGTGTGTGTGTATATATATATATACACACACACACAACACATATGTATGTATGTGTGTACGTATACACATGCATATGTACATATATATGCGTACGTATACACATGCATATGTACATATATATGCGTACGTATACACATGCATATGTACATATATATGCGTACGTATACACATGCATATGTACATATATATGCGTACGTATACACATGCATATGTACATATATATGCGTACGTATACACATGCATATGTACATATATATGCGTACGTATACACATGCATATGTACATATATATGCGTACGTATACACATGCATATGTACATATATATGCGTACGTATACACATGCATATGTACATATATATGCGTACGTATACACATGCATATGTACATATATATGCGTACGTATACACATGCATATGTACATATATATGCGTATGTATACACATGCATATGTAAAATACACACACAAACACAGAGAAAGTATATATATATTCTGTCCTCAGCACAAAGTCTGTCACATTGCCGTCACTCGGTAAAAGTGTTTAACTATTTTTTCTTAGTAATAAAGCAGGGCATATTGAGCCCATAAGCTGGTGCCCAAAAAGACTCTTGATGTTGAAAGAACTGCAGTATAAATAACTGAGCAAATGGATGAATTATTGCTAATTCAGAGCTGTTCCCCCTTTTTCATTCAGTTTGCTTACCTGTTGCCCTCCTTCCTCCCTCTCGCCCTTTCTTTCTTCCTTTGCCTTCCACTACCAATCAGTCTTGACTGGCTGGATCTTCATGGGCAAGCTGAAGAGTATACTTCATCCTTTTAAAAAAATATATTGCCAGACCTCTCGCTGCTAGCTTCAAGATTGTTCACCTCACGTTGCCCACTTTCCCTTGTCTGCATTCTCTGAGGATTTGCATTCTGTAAAGTTATGAAAGTTCTATGAAAATCAGAGTAGCATCTCAAATGGGCTCCCTGCTTCTCCTCCTGTCTCCCTACAGTTCACCTCCCCCTCAAAGAAGACAGAAGGATCTCTATAAGAACAGGAATTGGGGCTGGGCACGGTGGCTCATGCCTGTAATTCCAGCACTTTAGGAAGCCAAGGCGGGTGGATTACTCGAGGTCAGGAGTTTGAGACCAGCCTGGCCAATATGGTGAAACCCTGTCTCCACTAAAAATACAAAATTAGCCAGGTGTGGAGGCACGCACATGTAGTCCCAGCTGCTCGGGAGGTTGAGGCGGAAGAATCGCTTGAACCCGGGAGGCAGAGGTTGCAGTGAGCTGATATCGCACCACTGCTCTCCAGCCTGGGCAACAGAGTGAGACATAGTCTCAAAAAAAAAAGAACATGAATTGGATGACATCATTCGCCCACTGAACATCTCCAGCAGCAGCGAATCCCTGTCAAACACTTCTCCGGCAAATCCCTGTCCGTGGCTGATGAGTTCTACCTGCTTCTCTCTTTCCTTGTCCTCTCTCTTTTCTGTCTCCCACACTGTGGTCATGCTTCCTTGTTCTCTTCTTTTTCCTTAGATCTGCCCAGCTGCTTCTTGTCTCAGGGAAAGAGCTTCATAGGCTTTCATTCCAGTGTCTGCTCTCCTGTTTCCTCTTCACGGAAGAATCTTCTGTTTACTACTCTTTATCTCCTAACCCAGCCTAATAAATAGCACACCCACAACTGTAGCTCTCTTCCATTAGAAGGTGAGTTGTTCATTTGTTTCACATTAAAAGAAAAATGTTAGGTAAGATCAGTCTTGTGCACCTCTGTGCCTCTATACCTAGAACAATGCCTAGCAAAAAGTAGAAACTCTATAAATATATTTTTAAATTTATTAAAAAGGAGAGCAATACAAGTACAGTTGACCCTTGAACAATACAAGGATTAGGGGTCCCAAGCCCCATTCTCCACACAGTGGAAAATTTACTTACAACTTTGACTCCCCCAAAAAACGTAACTAATAGCCTTCTGTTTACTGATAATGTAAATAGTTGGTTATCACATATTTTGTATGTTATGGCATTATATGCTCTATTCTTAGAATTAAAATAAGCTAGAGAAAAGAAATTGTTATTAAGAAAATTATAGGGAAGAGAAAATATATTTACTGTGCATGAAGTGGAAGTGGATTATCAGAAATAACCTTATCCTCATTGTCTTCACCTTGAGTAGCTGAAGAGGAGGAGGAGGAGGAGGGGCTTGCTTGCTGTCGCAGGAGTGGCAGAGGCAGAAGAAAATCTATGTACCAGTGGACTCATGAAGTTCAAACTCACATTGTCAAGGGCCGGCTGTACTGAGTAAATATGTCTCCATGCAAGTGAGCATAGCCTTGAACCCTCAGATGAGGTACAGCAGGCATGGGGTCAGGATGGAGGGTGTGGGGGAAGTGGGCAGGAGGATATAATTACCTGAGTGTATGACCTTTGTATTACCTGAGTATATGACGGTACCTGAGTGTATTACCTGAGTGTATGGCCATCACACTCAGCATTTTCTGTACCATCACATGATCTGCATGAACCTGCCCTTCGAAGAGAGTTCTGAGCACATTTTTGCAAGCCCAGTTAGTCTGGGGCTGTTGGCCTGAAGCATCACTTGTAATACAGCAGGAGTTAATGAGCTTTGACTTAAAATTGGTGCTTTACTCCTTTCTGTTCAAAACTGAATGTGTGCTGTTCCTTCTGTTTTTGTAACAAAAGTATGGCATAACATGGCAAAATGGAACAAAAGTATAAAATTGTGTAAAATATAAAATAAGCCTTTCTTCACATCCAACCTCCGAACTCTGCCTGAGGCAAAAATTTATAACTTCCTCAGGTGAATTTTTTTAGACATTCAGTGTACACATTTATGTTACTATGCATATAGCACTTCTGTTTTTTTTCTTTATGGAAATGAGAGAAATAAAGCAAAGTTATGTAGCATCTTTTGATCTTTTTTCATTGAATTTATTTTAGAATTCTGTTCTAACATTGTATTCACATCAATGTTGTATTTTTAATGACTATGCACCATTCCATGGAACAAATAAAGCACAGTTTACCTTAAAATTTTTCCTTTCGATAAACACATAAATTAATTCTTCTCTGCCCAAATTCATTCCAATTATGAGGTTGGATTCTGAATATCAGGGCCGTATTGTATCTTGCATTCACTGTATCACTTTGGGAAATTGAGTCTTCCCCAGAGCAGAAAGCAAAGCAAGGAATGATAAGGCATGGTGGGGAGGGGGGAGACAGAAAACTGGACCCTAGGCACACCCTTCCTCCATGTCCCTTCCATGTCACCATGACCATCAGTGCAGTAATTGACACAAGGTGTCTAAAATACTCCATCATGTTTGTTATATACCCATTCCATCTACAACATTTTTACTTTTGTCTTTAAGTTGACTTTTTACTCAAATTTATTTCAAAAACAACTTTATATCACCATTGTAACAGCAAACCTGTATCACATGCCATAAGTAAACATAATCATAAAAACAAATTCAATGAAAACAAAGCAATGTTATTAAATTCTGTCTAGATGCTGTCGCCAGCCAAAGGCTCTAAGAAAGAGAGAAGGGGCCTCAGGCCAAGGGAGGTGTTAATCTCCCTTTTTAACACTCACTAAAATTAACAATAAAGTGAGACTGTATTCTCCATTGTGATAAGGACTGAAAGAGAAAGGAAGAGGTCATGCCTTGGGAAATAAACTACCCACTTTCTAAAGTCTTTCTCAAGCTCCCACTGTTTCTGAATATTTGAGAAATCAAATATTCCTCAACGTTAATTGATTGATGTTAGTTGAGTTTTTGTTAATATTTTCGTTACTTGAGAATCTTCTAACAAATCAGATGTAACTGAATGCTTAGAAACACACTTTTAAGTTTGTTCAAACCCTTTCTATCTTGCTTATCTCTACAGAACAAGAAGCAGCCAATGGCAACACAATTAGGCTCTCGGGCATTTCTCTCTAGAAAGTCCTTCAAGCCTCACCTGTTTACAATGAACACAGATTAGGGGCTAAAATACAGTAAATCTTCACTTAATATCCTCAAACGGTTCTTGAAAACTGAAACTTTAAGCCAAACAACTTACAATAAAACCAATTTTATTATATCATAGGCCAATTGATATCAACAAGACTTAAAAGGTTCCTATGGAATGTTTCCAGTCACAAAACCATCACTAAATGTCTAAAGACCAAAACATCTCTTGTATTAAACACTGAAATAATTGTGAGTTCTACATACTTTTTAAAAAGATTAATAGAAACAAGTAAGATAATAATCTACCCAATTATTCCAGTTCAGGGTTGAGGATGGCAGGATTCTAACCTGGCAGTTCAGCGCACCAGGTGGGAACTGCCCAGGACAGGGGGTCATTCCACTGCAGGACACATTCTCACGCACATCCACACTAGCTTTGCAATGGACCATTTAGACACTCCAATTCACATAACAATCATATCGTTGGGATGGGAAAAGTAACCGGAAGGAGAGAAAACCCAGGCATACATGAGGAGAACATGCAGGCTCCACACAATGGCCCAAGCTGAGATATTTTTTTTTTCCCTCAAACAAAACAATCTTGAATGAAACCAGGTTATTCTGGGACCTGCTGTACTTGGCTGAGGTCCTAGCTCAACTCTTGAATGGGTCTGTGGCCTTGAGTATAGCACTGCTTTCTCTGGGCCTCGGTCTGCCCTGAAATCGTCAATGGATCCATCATCTGGTGCTGTCCCTCTCTACAGAGCACAATCGATTCTCTCTCCTGACTTAAGTGTTGGCCCTCTAGATTGCTTACTGACCACCTTTCTCCTTCCATCCTACCCTACTGCTTTGTAGAGAATAGATTTATTTTTTTAAATGTGAATTCGATTATGTCTTTTTGTGTTTAAAATCTTTTGATTGCTTTCCTATGCAAAAACAATAAAATCCGAATTCCTTACAGCATCCTACTCAGCTCTACATAATCTGGCCTCTACCACAGAAGCCTTTGAGTTCCTCTTATACATCTAGTTCTTTCCTACCTCCATCTACCCCAAGGCCTTTGCTACATGCTGGTTTTTATATCTGAATTTCTTTTTCTCCCACATCTGTTCATCCTCTGGCTTTGGGGGTTGAGGTTGGGGGCATCTGTGTTCAAAATATAAGAAACAGCATGTGAAAATCCCCTCAAGTAGGCATCACTTCTGTCTAATTAACTGTACAAAGTGGTCCATTTATGACCATTTCATCTAACATAGACTTCCCCTACTCATTTGTTATTTTCTATCAGCACCCGGTTTGTTTTATTCGCAGCCAATTTCCCATTCTGATGCTTAATTTATCAACCTGCTTACATTCTTGCAGAGAAGGAAGAACCAAAAGCAAGTCACCTTTTCATAAGGGCTGGGATCACGTCCACTGCTGAACTGCCAGTATCCAACACAGGGCCAGGCGTGGGGCAGTTGTTTACACATGTTTACTAAATATTCCAAGGACCCCTTTATGAAACCCAAGGTTCACAATAGCAAAGTCCCCTAACTCCAGTATTTAACAACCCAACTTTCTGTAAGGTTTCTATGGCTCTTAGAAAACTATCAGTAAAATTTAAAATAAGCTCACATAAGGTGGATGTCTCATAAAGTAACTCCTGTCTCCTGCTACCAAACTTGATTCTAAATAAATGAAAGAACAAAAGCAAGGACTAGAAGAAACATATACACAAAAGCATTTTACAACTGACTGCCTTCCTGGTAAAACATGCTGATAAGGACAGGCCTGGTGCTAGTGTACTTTGGGGGACATTATGACTACACATTTCTAACTAGGTCTACTCATTTGAAAGTGGGCACTTTCATGAAAATGAGCCATAACATATGCTAATTCCTTTCATTTGCAGCAGCTCTTTAGCATCACATGTATGGAGAATGCATATTCCTGTATTATCCTTCTGTTTACACCAGAATCCTGACAACTAATTGTTCTGGTAACACCTTATGCCTTGATAAAAAATGTGACACTATTAAAGGGTTAGCAAAATTGGCTTGCTAGGATGAAAATAAAAAAATGCTTGCAAGATTTAGGAAGAAATAGCAATTAATTCATTGATTTTATCGCAAAAAAACTTTATTAGGCCAAATCTCTTCTTTGAAAATGTTACTTTGAAGGGAAGAGTATAAAACAATGTCTTAGTCTACATATTTATTATGCTTTTTTCAAGAAGACATAAAATGGTGCTAATTTGAGAGGAACCCAACTTGTATGTTGATATAATTTATCAATAAAAAATAGAATGTGGGCCGGGCGCCGTGGCTCACGTCTGTAATCCCAGCACTTTGGGAGGCAGAGGTGGGCAGATCACGATGTCGAGAGATCTAGACAACCTTGGCCAACATGGTGAAACCCCATCTTTACTAAAAATACAAAAATTAGCTAGGTGTGGTGGTGTTCGCCTGTAGTCCCAGCTACTTGGGAGGCTGAGGCAGGAGAATTGCTTGAATCTGGGAGGCAGAGGTTGCAGTGAGCTGAGATCGTGCCACTGCCCTCCAGCCTGGGGACGGAGCAAGACTCCATCTCAAAATAAAAAAAAAAAGAAGAAGAAAAGAATGAAAAGAATGTGGTTATTCAGAAACACACACAGAGTAGTTCCCTAAATATTCAACTATATAATTAGCTTAATATCACAGAATGTGTCCAACAAGAACACTTAAGAATACATTGCTTCAAATCAAAATTAAATCAAATCAAAATTAAATCAACTAAATCAATGCATTCTAAAATATAGAAATAAACAATGAACAATTTTTAATTTTAGCACTTAAGTAGAGAGAAGGCTAGAATTCTGAAACAACCACTTCATGCAAAGCCCTGCACTAGAACCTTTACATGCATTATCTCATTTATTAGCTAAAGCAACCATGAAAAATATGAGAGGATAATTTCACTTTAAAGAAGAGGAACATGGGCCAGGCATGGTGGCTCACACCTGTAATCCCAACACTTTGGGAGGCCAACACGGGAGGACACCTGAGGCCAAGAGTTCAAGACCAGCCTGAGCAACACAGCGAAACCCCCTCTCTAGAAGAAAAAAAAATAGCCAAGTGTGGTGGCATACACTTGTGGTCTCAGCTACTCAGGAGGCTGGGACGGGAAGATCCCTTGAGCCCAGGAGTCCGAGGCTGCAGTAAGATATGGCTGTGCCACTGCACTCCAGATAGGGGAATAGAGTAAGATCCTGTCCCTAAAAAATAAAGAGAAGAGGAATGGCCATCTTAGAAGAGATAAAATACTAGTTAAGTCATACAGTTTGTAAAAGGTAGACATGCCAACATATCCCATGTATGGATGATTGCAAATAGTGTGTAGGTTTTATTTCTCTCTTTCCAATACCACCACATTTCCTCCCAATGTGTTAATGCCGATAATTAGTAACCAAGTGAAAAATCTCATGCTGGGATTAAAATACTCTTATTGCAGGTTGAGTGTCCCTTATCTGAAATGCTTAGCACCAGGAGGATTTGGGATTTCTTTATAAATAATTTGGAATATTTGCATATACATACAGAGCTATCTTGGGGATGGAAACAAAGTCTAAACAGGAAATTCATTTATGTTTCATGTACATCATATACATGTAGCCAGAAGACAATTTTATACAAGATTTTAAATAATTTTTGATGAAACAGAGTTTTGACTGTGACTGAGGTCAGGGGTGGAATTTTCCACTTATGGCATTATGTCCTCTCTCAAAGTTTCAGATTTTGAAGGCTTTTGGATTTGGGATTTTCAGATTAGGGATGCTCAATCTGTACTTATACGACAGTTGAATTTAAATTGAGATTATTTATTTATTTATTTATTTATTTATTTATTTATTTATTTCGTTTGAGATGGAGTTTCGCTCTTGTTACCCAGGCTGGAGTGCAATGGCACGATCTCGGCTCATAGCAACCTCCGCCTCCTGGGTTCAAGCAATTCTCCTGCCTTGGCCTCCCTAGTAGCTGGGATTACAGGCGCCCGCCACCACACCCAGCTAATTTTTTGTATTTTTAGTGGAGACAGGGTTTCACCCTGTTGGCCAGGCTGGTCTCGAACTCCTGACCTTGGGCGATCCACCCGCTTTGGCCTCCCAAAGAGCTGGGATTACATATGCAACCGGGCTGGGCCTAGAGATCATTATTTTAAGAACAATGGTTCTTTAACTGGAATCAGGGTTACCTGGAGGGTAGTTTTATGCAAATTCCTGTGATCCACTTCCAAAAAATTACAAATGAATAGAAATTCATGCACATGACTCAAAAACTACTCTGTGAGAAAGAATGAAACAGGTTCAGTATCTGAAGGTTTTTCCTCCTCCTTTCATTCACCCTCGTCTATCGAGTGATGTGTCAAGTTTTTCCCACTCTTTCACTGCAATCTTACAGCTTAGGTAATTATGCCCATTCTAAAGGTGATAAAGCTTCTCTCAAAAGCTGTGAGACCTAGGACAGGTAAAGGGCACAATGGTGAGTCAAATCCAGTGTTACCTGGCTGCAATCACAATCCTCTCCATCTCCAAGTCTTTATCCTCCCTTCCCTTGTAAGCAGAGTATAAAATAACACTATCAAATAAGCAGAATCAATGAAAGAAAAGCCTAGCTTTTAGTGTAAAAACTACCATTTAACATTATCTGAATAGACTTTCTGCAGCTTAATTTAATAAATGAGGCATCGTTTTTTAGACTCCAAGCATAATAAACTCTCATTTGCATTGACTGGATTCATAAATTCATGCTGTTAAAAACCTGTTTCTGTCAGGGTTGGCCCAGGCCCCCATAGCTTTCACTCACATTCCAATTCTAAGCGGCAGGAGGGAGTTTGCCGATCACAAGCATCAGCTATCATTAATTCATTTCCTTTAGTGCTGCTTGAGAAAGCGGCGTGAAGCCTGACAAGGTGCAGGCAGCTCATCTAAAACAAGTTCTCCACTGCTCCCAAAAAGGGTGAGGACATCTCCCAATTTCCCTTTACTGCATATGGATTATTTTTTCTTGGCAAAAGACCATAGCAGAATGCTCAGAGTCCAAGATTCTTGAGACGCACAGATCTAGGGTTTGGATTTACACAAAAAGGAGCTGAAATAAAACCTTCTCAGTCAGAGCTTCATGTTTAAGGAGAAACAGAAATAAAAGCGATGGTGTTGGTATGTGTTAAAAAGCCCTATCTCTTTCCCCTTATATGGGCAATAATGATCTGAATGACTCAAAACAAATAGAACTCCCGGTTCTCAGAGTAAGTGCTGTGGAGTGAGGATGGGCATCTGACAGTGAGAATTCTCAGAACTTCAGGAACATAACCAGCAACAAGCACAGAAAACCACTTCAGAAAGCTAACTCCAATGGCAGACCCATCATTGAACGGATTCAGTGTAGATTGAATCTTCCCTTTCTGAATCTTTCTTGGCAGATAGCTGGTTTCTTGAATAGTGCTTACATTTTATTTTGAAATCCATGAAAGAATATCCAGAGTGCAGAGAAGCCCTACATGGGCTCATCTATGGAATGTATTAAATAACTTCTGATGCCTCTCCCAACTCTAACAGACTATTTCAGTCAGTATCAGACAATCATCCAATTATGATCATTTATCTATATAAATAGATATTAGATATTATATTATTTGCCAATGCATTTCATTCATCAATTTAACAAAGATTTACTGACCATCTGATAGATTCACTGTATACTGGACAACCGGTGGAATAAGATGTGTATAGTCTCATTCCTGATCCCCTTACTAAATATTGCACTCCCCTTAAGTGTAGTGGCATGAAAATAAATCCAGTGTATGGAAGTAGTTCCCAGGACTGTGATATGAGAGCATCAATCAAGCATAAGCCCATCTTCTAAACAACAATGCTTAGACCCAGAGATAGGTGTGTGACTCAAAGCCACCAATGAAGATGCTTCTTCTCTTGGGGTTGCTATGTGAATGCTGAAAAAGAAATCTGTTCTCTTAGTTTGAAATACTATAATAATGGTAACCTCCTTCACTGCTATGTGCCAGGCCAGCTGCTCAGGACTTCACACATAGTATCTCTGATCTTCAATATACATCTTAAAGGCATCTATTATTAGCTCTATATTAAACATGCCCCACAATATACATTACTTTCTACAAGGTCACCCCATTATTAAAATTGGGATGCTGAACTTTTACCTAAGTTAGTAAGATGCCATAATCCATGTACTCTGCATTACACCAAGATAACTTGAGCTTAATGTGCTGATGTAGAAGTCTAGGTAGAAACATTAGCCATGTGGTTTAGAAACTTAAAAAAAGAGACTTAGTTTAGAGACACATATTTGTATGTCAGCATGATCCAAGTGATATCCAAACTCAAGGGAAAAATAAGAGAAGAAAATAAAGCAGAAAAATTTAGAGAAAGTTTCTGTTCATAAGTAGAAGTTAAATAAAAGTCGTTAAAGGCATAGAAAAATGGGAAATTTGATAATGGTAATCTTTTGACAATGTACATGTATATCAAAATGTTACACTGTACACCTTAAAAAATATAATTTTTATTTGTCAACTATACATAAATAAAGCTGAAAAAAAAAAAAGAAAAATGAGGAACTCTGTGAGAAAATAAATAACTATTGTCCCTGTTCTGCTCTCATGACACAGAACGCTTCTGTGACCGAATGCATGGGGGATTTTCCCCACACCCCAAACAAGCAATCAATTCTACAGATTCTGCATCAGGCACCAGCTGGGTGCCTTCTAATTCAACTTAGTTCTGACACCGTCTCCCTAGAGATAGCATCAGATCCCACAGGTTGAGGGCTTAGTCCCACAAGACTGGCCCCTGTCAGGCCTCTGAGCCCAAGCCAAGCCATCGCATCCCCTG
This sequence comes from Gorilla gorilla gorilla, assembly GCF_029281585.2. Lineage (NCBI taxonomy): Eukaryota > Metazoa > Chordata > Mammalia > Primates > Hominidae > Gorilla > Gorilla gorilla. The sequence continues at coordinate 91,068,860 of NC_073242.2, forward strand.
TGACTTGCACGTATACATCCAGATGGCCTAAAGTAACTGAAGATCCACAAAAGAAGTAAAAACAGCCTTAACTGATGACATTCCACCATTGTGATTTGTTCCTGCCCCACCCTAACTGATCAATGTACTTTGTAATCTCCCCCACCCTTAAGAAGGTACTTTGTAATCTCCCCCACCCTTAAGAAGGTACTTTGTAATCTCCCCCACCCTTAAGAAGGTTCTTTGTAATTCTCCCTACCCTTGAGAATGTACTTTGTGAGATCCACCCTGCCCGCAAAACATTGCTCTTAACTTCACCGCCTATCCCAAAACCTATAAGAACTAATAATAATCCACCACCCTTTGCTGACTCTCTTTTCGGACTCAGCCCACCTGCACCCAGGTGAAATAAACAGCTTTATTGCTCACACAAAGCCTGTCTGGTGGTCTCTTCACATGAACGCGCATGAAAGCCCCCACTTCAGATGTCAGTCACAATCCCCAGGTTGTTTTATCTGGGCTTCTGATTGACAGGCTGTATATAAAGATTCCCATGAGCCCCTCCTTGGGTTGACAAATTTGATAGAGCAGCTCACAGAACTCCAGGAAACTACATTTTCTGGTTTAGTAGAATATTTTTAAAAGATACCAATGTACACCAGATGGAAGAGAAGCACAGAGCAAGGGAGCTGGAAATGGTTGCATACAGAGCTTCCCTGCCCTCTCTGGGCATGCCACCCTGCAGGAACCTCCATGTGTTCAGCTCTCTGGAAGCTCTCCAAATTCAGTTCTTTTGAGTTTTTATGGAAGCCTCATGACATAGGTATGATTGATGAAATCATTGGCCGTTGGTGATCAACTTAGCCTTCAGCCCCACTTCCCTCCCTGGAGTTTGGAGGGTGGGGTTGAAATGCCTCTGTCTTTCCTGTGACCAGCTCCCACGCTAGAGCTGCATAAGAGCTGCCAGCCACCAGTCAACTCATTAGCATACAAAAAGACATCACTTTGGAGATTGCAAGGAGTTTAACTGTACGCCAGGAAATGAGGATGAAGATCAAGTATATATTTTACAATATCATCAAAACAAAGCAGTAAGAATTGAAAAAAATTTGAATCTCTAAGCCAAGAAAGAAACTCGAAGATTGGAGTGTATCAAGGTAAGAAAAAAATAAACAAAACTTGTAGATATGGCTTGGTTGTGTCCTGACCCAAATCTTACCTTGAATTGTAATAATCCCCACGTGTCAGGGTGGGGCCAGGTGGAGATAATTGTGGGGGCAGTTTCCTCTATACTGTTCCCGTGGTAGTGAATAAGTCTCATGAAATCTAATGATTTCATAAATGAGAGTTCCCCTGCACAAGCTCTCTTGCCTGCCACCACGTAAGATGTGACTTTGCTCCTCCCTTGCCCTTTGCCATGACTGTGAGGCCTCCCCAGCCACGTGGAACTGTGAGTTAATTAAACCTCTCTCCTTTATAAATTATCCAGTCTTGCATATGTCTTTATTAGCAGCATGAGAACAGACTAATACACTTCTCAACTCCCTGAGGAGTATTGTGCAAGAAACTCCTATTTTTGTAGTTAGGTGGGTTTTGAACGGGGTAGTGTAATCATCTTGTATTACTCCTAAGGGAAATGGCAGGGCCAGTGAAAAGTTGGATAGAGTCGTGTTGAGATCTACTGTGTAGCTAGAATGCATGTACCTCTCTTCTTCTCTTAGCAAGAAATATTGTCTTTTTTTTTTTCTGGGAACACATTGTGGGGTGTGTGTGTGTGTGTGTGTGTGTGTGTGTGTGTGTGTGTGTGTGTGTGTTTAATTGGGCCTGGTTCCCAGAGTTTTCAGAATAACCTTCTCCATGAAAATGTAATTGGACCATGAGCAGGAATATGACCCAATCAAGGCTAATCAAAATCTTTCCATGGAATGACCTAAGAATGCTAGGTAATAATGGACCTAATTTTTCCTATTGTCTTTTGAGTTTGAAAGAGCAGTTGATCCTGTAGGTGCCAGCAACTATTTTACCCAGGTTCTTAAAAGAAGCAGTCTGCATAATGATCTCCACTCAGAGAGAAAAGCATAACCATTACATAGAGAAAAATGCAAAGCTCAGTTAAGGTTTTTATAAGCTTTTACAAACAGAGTTGATTCTGACTTCAAAAGCTACTTTCTCCAAGTAACAGAAAATTCAAGTCTAAATAGCTGAAAATACAAAAGTAATTCTGAGGCTTAGATAACTACAGCTGACCCTTGAACAACATGGATTGGAATTGCAGGGGTCCACTTATACTCTGATTTTTTTCAATAAATGTTTCACCCACCGAGTGTAACTCTCTGCCTCCCCTTCTACCTCTTCCGACTCTGCTACCCACAAGACAGCAAGAATAACTTGTCTTCCTCCTCATTCTCAGCCTTCTCAACTGAGGATGATGAGGATAAAATCTTTAGGATCATCCACTTCCACTTAATGAATAGTAAATATATTTTCTCTTCCTTCTAATTTTCTTAATAACATTTTCTTTTCTGTAGCTTGCCTTATTGTAAGAATGCAGTATGTAATACCTATGACATATGAAATACGTGTTAGTCAACTATTTATATTATTGGTAAGATTTCCAGTCAAGAGTAGGCACTTGTTTGCAGGAAGTCAAAAGCTGCATGTAAATTTTGCATTGTGTGAGGGTCTATGCCCCTAACTCCTGCAGTGTTAAAAGGTCAACTGTGTACAGCTCTTCAGAGTCCTGAATCAGATGCATGTGGTTATCTGGACGTCTTCCCAACTCTTGTTCACAACACAGAGCCCATGGCTTAATAAAACCACATGCACAGTAATGCAAAGGAATCATCCACAAGATGCAAAGAAACCTGGACCGAAAAGGAAAACAAAGTCATGAAAATAGATAAACCAGAGATGTCATATCCTGAAGGATGATCTAAAGAAAAGACCCACAACTTCTGGGTCAGTCTCCAGTTACCGATTAAATTGCCTCAATATTTATTATTTGTAAATTGATATCCAGTCATTCTACACTGACTTAACACTTTTCCAAGAACTACATGTAACCTCATGTTCCCATCTCAAATAATTGAAGTGCACCTTAGTTCACATGCTTCCCTTAGACTTGTCTATCAGCTTTGCATCGTCAGACTCATCATCTAGTGATCACTAACCCTGTGCCTACAATAAACCTTTTGAATGTATGAACAACCCCAAGAGTTTTATAGTGTAGGTCTGATTAGTCCCATTCTGAAATAAATAATCTGAGGCTAGAAAGAGTAATAACTTGACCAATGCATCTAGAAATGGGTCTGACATTTGTCTGTAATAACACAAAAGGCTATGAACAGCAGAAACATATAAAGAAATACATTAATAAAGTGAAAAAATATATTTAGTGTTCTATGGAAAAAAAGCTTTTGGAAAAGGATAAAGGCATATGATGAGTTTCAGTAGCCATCTGTTAGATTGTGGAATATTTTATTAAGTGAACACAGGCATCCTGAACTATGCTGGTCTTACCATGCAAATGGGAATGGGTACCAACCTCTGTCAGGGAAGAGGGGTTTGAATATATAACAGCATCTGGTTTATTCTGCTAAGCCTAGCAATGCAGGGTGCAGCTGGCTCACATAAATGAGACACTAATGTAAGCAGGGATGCAATGAGTGCCATGAAATCCAAGACATCCAGTTCTGAATGTTTTGAAACACTTGGAACATTATTTGGCACTGTTATTGTTGGCATCACAGCCTTTGGGAAGCCTAGAAACAGACTCAAAAGAAAGGAAATTGTAGATATCCTTAGATTTTTTAGAAACTTCCAAAACAAACAATAAATTAGATAGCATAGAAAATATAGAAACCGCATCACAGCGAAGTATTCTCTGCATATTTTGTTTCAGCGTCTTAAGTGGTACCGTTTTCATGGGCAGTAATTCTAGGAGCTATGACATCCAAGATCGTAATACCCAGCAGATCTGAGATTGGAGTGAGAGCTCTCAATCCCAATTCCATCTGCTTGGGCAGATGGCAAAGTGCACAGAATTTCTCCAAGTCCCCTAGTCCTCAGTGCCTCATCAGCACATTGATTTCCTGATAAGAACATATGGAAGGTTTGGGGAGAAAAGCAAGGTTTTGTATTTTTACACTGAATGTGTTGACAATAAGTTTATGATTCTTTCTGACATGACCTTAAGAGTAATGAATGAATGCTTGTAGGATGACTCTCTTTATAGGAAAAAAGATGTGTATGACCTGAAAATAATAAAAGATGTCAAGTGTATTGAAGTGTGGTACAAAGAATTTCATTTTATCCTCACAAAAGCAGAAGACAGTCTCAAGAAGCCATAAATCTCCTTGTCTTCCTTTAAGTCATCAAGGTTCAGTAATGGTCTATGGGGTTAGGAAGAAAGTGCCACTGACATTGAAAGAAAGAAAGGAAGAAAGAAAAAAAGAGAAAGAGAGAGAGAGAAATGTGAGCATCCTCCTGCCAAGAGAAAGGCTGCTCAGGGTTTTGACACTGGAAATCCAAAGAAGGAAATCATTATTGTCAGATATAGAATGGTGGGGTTAAATTCAAGCTCCACCTACTACCCAGATTTAGAACTCTGCTCTTCATGTCTCTGTCAGTCAAATGATGGCAAAGATTATTTCATTTAGGAGGTCTAGTGTATGCCATAGGCTAAGCACAGGGACTGCCATGTAGTAGGTAACTTATAAGGAGCACCAATGGTGAAACTAAGTGGGATGTAAATTTTAAAAATGATTAAATAGCAGGAATACAATAGTTTGATAAAAAAATCTATCATTTGATATTTGCAAATTTTAAAAACATTTTCATTGTAGTAAATAGTGGTTATAAATAGCTGAATTCACACATAATTGTTTATTGGTTCAGTGTTCAACAATAGTAGAAAAGATAGATCTGATCCTACACTTACAAAACTGTCCTTTTAAGCATATTCTGTTTTTAAGGGGAAAATGATAGGGCTCTAGAAAACTGAACTCCTCAAGGTCACAAGGCTTGTAAGTGGAAGGACAAAAACATCTAGCCAATGTCCTATGATTTCCATAAGGTTTATGTGCCTACCCAGCTCCACTGAGCGCATGACAATAAGATAAAGGAGCTCCAGCAGATACCTGGACTTTAAAGACAATGAGAAATTTGAAATGTGAGTTTAAAAAGCTATAGTTTTCCTTTAACAAATGCAGACAAGAACTAACATAAACATAATTGACTGAAGAGTCAGTCTACTGCAGTGCCTGAAAAAAATAACACTCCTTTTCTACTAAAGGCTGCACTGGTAATCCTATGCTTAAGACTTGACTGAAAGTTCCTCAGAGAAAATGCTCTAGCAAAACGTACTGCATACAAAACTTAACACAGGCTTTTATTAGCTGTGCAAATTTGGAGAGGTTGCTTAAACTCTCTGACTCTTAGCTTGCAAAGCAGAAATGAAAAACATTCTGTAAATGTTTCTGTAGTAACACATACAAAATAGCCCTTCAGTACATATAGCTATATTTCAATTGCACATAATTTATTTTAGGAATAGCCCAGGTTGATTTTATAGTAGATCTTCCTCCCTCTCTCTTTCTCGACTGTTCAGTTTCTGAGCCTTCTGATATCTTGGCAAGCCACCACCACTGATGAGTTCGGGTGGGAATTCTAGACCACCAGGAGGAGTGAGTACTGGAGGGACCAGAGGCAGAGTTGTTACCAAGCTGTCCCCATTTCAGGATGTAAATATGCTCTCTATGCTAGTTTTTAACAGACTTCTCATTGATTCTATGAGCCTTCTGATATTCTACCACTATTTCTGCTTAAGCCAACTGGAAGTATTTTATTTCGCTACCACCAAAAATTCCAGAAAGAAACAGTATTAAGAAGGACAGTTTATAATTTGGTGATAATTATACTAAGAACACATCAGTGTAAAACCAAGGCATAATGGACTTTGGTGGAGACACTAATTGCAAATCAAAGTTAGAAGAATATGAGCAGTTAAATGGTTCTTAAGCATAATCCCTTGTTATCCATGCTAGTGGTAACTTGTTACTTTCATTGGGGAATTCATCAGCAAACAATACAAACACAACTAAAAAATGCACATTAATCCATTTGAGAAAACAGTGTGGAATGCAGACATCCAGTATAAATATCAGTTTCCAGAATACCTAATAACACATGCAATCAATGGACTCTTGAACTGCATAATATAAGAAGTCAGAATTGTAATGAAGAGCATACAATCACGGAATATAGGCACCATCTGTCAAAAAATAAATAAACTCTTACTGCTGTGGGATTAAGAAAAGTCCCTTTACTTCTGTAGAATTCAACTATCTTTTCCCAGCCACGTGACAGTTAACCCTCTGAGAAATGCTGGAATGCCAACTTCCTTAAGGCAGAGAGAATACTTTGAGTCTTCAGCTCTAAGCAGTGTCTGGAGCATAATAAATGCTCAAAAGTGTCTGAGTAAGTAATGCAAGAAAACAGGAGGCAGGAAGTCTTGTATTACAAATCTTAAAAATTGTAGGGGAAACAGTACTATAATAAGGAGATATTATTCAACATTTCTCCAAGACCATTTACCTCAAAGACTTCTTCCCAACAAAATTTAGAGAGAAAGGATTTCTCCCCATGATTTTTGTGGGCTAAAATATGATGGCTGAACTGTCAATATGATAAATTCTTATCTATAAAAGTGTGAGTCTGAGGTTAAGGGCAATTGAAATCAGTTCAAATGTGATACCTATAGTGAAGCACTTTTCAACTCTAAAATTGAACAATACACCTCAGGAGAAAGATCTTCTAGAATCCCCATGAGAGATTTGGGGAGGTAAAGTGAATGAATCAAAATAAGTTTCCTCATATGTAAGTCAAGGGAAGAATATTATTTAAGATCACGCCTGCCCATAGCATTCCCATAAGACATCTGAACTCTTAGTTCTAATATTGGATAAATGATGTCCAAACTGTGCAACCATGGAGAAATTGTATTTATTAATTTCATTTTTAAAAATTTCTTCACAACCACAAAACACAGCTTCTTTAGGCTTATTAAAGAGCTTATCACATGCTTAGCACTACTAAGCATTCAGTACATATCCACTTTAATGATAGTTTGTTATTTTTACCATTTTTAGGTTTGTGTTGCTTTCTTTCATTGTTGTGAAAGCACAGAATTATGTGAAATGTGCCCAGTACATGAAATAGCCTTTTTTCGTCTACATTCATGCTCAGTTTAAGTCCAGAATCTACAGATTTGTAATATCTTTCTCTTTTGGCAAGGAAGCCATACTATCTTTGCCTACTCCAACATTTTCTTCTGCTCTGCTATTAAAATCTTTACAGAACTTCAAAAGATATACCAGCATTTTAGGCAGCATAGTAGCCTCACAGTGCTGAAACACAATGTTCTCATTATGGGTATGCATTTGTGTGTATGTGAACCTCTTCCTGCACAAATTACATTTTCCTTAGTCCATTTATTCAAAGCTACGACCTTTCTCCCTGACTATGCTTGCTGAGGGAAGTTACCCATTGACGGTAGCAGTGTTGCTGTTGCCACCGTTGCTGTTGCTGATATTGGTAATAGTAGTGGTAGGGTTTTGTTTTTGTATAGCAAACACATTTATCCAGATAAAATGCTTGATGTTTGCTTCAAACTAGTCTCCTGAAATTGAATAATTCTGATTGACTTGTAATGAGTCACATCCTATCAAATTCTTTTTTTTCCTTCATGGTAAATTTAAGAGATTCAAGTTTGACTATTGGCCATCTATTGCATGTCAGGTTCTAAATGTGGCAGTTTGCATGCATTGGTCCCCACTTCACATATGAGAAAATTGACATTCTGAGATCTTAATCCACTTGCACAAGCTCGTGTATGTTGTAAGTGATCCAAATTCAGATATTTTTGGCACAAAGCCTATGCTTTTTCCACTAGACCACCACTCTTTAGCAGCACCTACAAATGGCTACTTACAGTTGATTTTCCTTTTGACAAGGCGAAATTGCATTCCCTGTGTATGGAGCTGTAACACACATGCTGTTTTTGCCTAAAAGCCTCCTCACCTCCCTCCTGCCAATCTTTGCCTTTTAATCCCTGTTTGAGTCTGCAAAGTGGAGAACCGCAGGCAAATATTTATTCACAAAATGAGCCATTTTTTTTCCCATTTCTAACCCATCCAAAGCTGCTCTTGTTTCTCTTTAAACTTTTGAAAAGCAATTTGCTTCTAGACAGAAAAAAAAAAAGCAGAGAGAAATAAAGAATCTCAGCCCAAAGCCAGAGCCAGAAACAACGGGCCAGAAGTAAAAGTCTCTTCTGTAAGGTAGGCACTCCAATAAATTTCGGCTACTGACAATGCACATTTCAGATATTAAAGATGAGACATCATACAGGACTTTTGGGATTGGAGGAAAAGTCCTCACCCCTGGCGGATAACATGACACAGGTGGATTGAAGAAATGTGTACTGGAAGAACATTACTAAGGCCCAGTTCCAGATAGAGTTTGTCATTAAATTGAACTTCTCTCATTGATTAATAAAATAAAAAACTTTTATTTACAGAGCAACATAAATTCTCCATAAAGATCAACAGATATTTTGCATGGGTGCCTCAATTCTACCATCTTGCAAACAGGGCAGACATCACTGGTTGATCAAGGCTCTTGATCTTACTGGGCCAGGATTAACCTAGGCATCCTTATAAACATATCTTCCAGTCAGCCTCTATCAACCAAATGTAATAGGCACAGGGCGTAAAAAACCTTTGTGCAAACTCAAACACAGAAGACAGGCAATAAAGATGAGTATGATTTTGTTTTAGGTTTTTTTTTTTTTCTAAGATACCATCAGGTTTTTCTATAATGTCAGCCACTGTTCTAATCAGTGAATACTCTCCTGACTTCAGAAATGCTTTAAGACTATCAAATAAGACATGACATTCAACCATTAATGTATTCCCCAAACATTTATTAAGCATGCATTTTATGCCAGATACTGCGATACTTATTGGACAAATGGAGATGACTCTTGTTTGATTCCGCTTTCAAGACAGAGCAATTTACCCCATTTGGAATCCACCTTGTTGAAACTCTAGCATGGAGAAGCGTGCTTTCATCTTTTCTTAAGTACTACTGTATAAGAATTTCACTCAGGCTATGTGCTAAATTTGATCCACTCCAGTCAGAGACAATCAGAAAGTAGGAATTAAAGATTAGGAGTGGAAGGAAGAGCCCAAGAAGGTACCACAGCAACCTTCTAGAAACATGAGGGAAAGCCCACACAGGGTTCTACAGGGAAGACAGGGGCAGAAATATATGTTTGGAAGGGCTCAGCACATGTACTTTGGCTTAGCATTTCATGTAGGAAACCAAAGAGGTAAACCTGGGACTGGAGAGGCAGTGAGTAACTCTATTATCTCACAAATTCAGGGATTCCAAATATGGGACTACAAATTAAATTCAAAACCTCTGTGCCAGAATGGAGGCAGCACAATGTGAATGGTGAAGAACACAGCCCTATTGACGTCATATCTTCCTTCTATTGCTTACCAAGCGTGTAACTTTGGGCAAGTTACTTTAATTCTAATCACCTCATTTTTTTCATATATAAAATTCATCCATCATCATCATAGCATCGTAGTATCATCATATCATAGTAACATCTCTCTTTAGTTGTTTGTTTGCTTTTAAGGGCCCTGGGAGTATTTATAAAGCCCTTAAAATTGGGGTCCCCCATCTACAACCCTCAGGTCAGTTATGATGAATCACGTTTTTTGTAAATACTATAAAGATTTGTTGGAATGCAACCACACCCACTTATTTACATTCCTTTATTTACATATAATGTAAATGTAAAAAGTTGAGTAGATGCAACAGATCTATGTGACCCACAGAGCCTATGATATTTCTAGAAAACTTTCCAGAAAAGTTTGCCAACTTCTGAACTCCTGGCTTAGAATATGACCTGGTGCATAGCAAGAATTTGTAAATGTTTGTTAAAATATAATGTCAGAAAATAAATATAAAATGCAGATATACTCTCCATTCAAATATAAAATGTCTAAGAAGAAAAAATGCCAGATTTGGAAAGATCTGGATTCGAAGTCAAGTTCTGCAACTTACCAGTTGCATGACCTTAAACAAGTTACTTCAATCTCTGGTGGCTCAGCTCATCTATACAGAAAATAGGGATAAAATGTTACCTATGCCAAAAATTACATCAAACAATTTTCCCAATATATCTAGAAGATTGCCTGGCACTCAGAAAGAACTTAGAAAGTGTTAGCTATTTGGCACATAGAAACAACTTATGAAGTATTAGCTATTACTATTTCATTCCTCTTGGCAACAGAACCAGTCAGATTTTCAATCACTTAAATAGTGAAGTAAGGACATTCAGAAATTGTTCTAATAATGAATGTATACAGAAACCAATTGTACTGTGTCCACTATTACTATTTTAACATATGATAATTATCCACAATATTGCCTTTATTAAGTAGGCTTGTCTAATCATTTTTTTATCACCATAAAATGTACACAGTCTTGGTTTTCTCAATCTATATCTCTCAAGAAGGCTTATATTTCTTAGTTCCACGGGCTTCTATTTTGCTTTCTGTAGGAATCTAAAGCTGAACATGGATTTCTATACTCACCATCAATTAAATGATACAGGGAAAGAGTCTCTAGAGTATTGCACAGAGTCAGTTAGTTTCCCTGGATATCTCTAAATGTAATAAGGACACAGAGTAATCCCTTCACTTTTTGTAGAGGTTACCAGGGAGGCAAAAAAGCCTTCAAAAAATACATATCTTTTGAGCTGAACCTTGAAAAGAATGTGTGTGTGTGTGTGTGTGTGTGTGTGTGTGTGTGCGCGCGCGCGCGCTTGGGGCAGAAAGAGGAATGAGAAAGGGATTCCTGGCAGATGTGGGAGCATGGAGAATTTTCTCTGCATCCAGGAAATGGACAGTAATATAATAAAGAATCTCAGATTATACAATAATTTGCAACCAGAAAATAAATGGTCTTGCCTGTGTTATTAAGGTTTTTAAGGTAAAAAGAACAACAAAATACTTTACAATTCCTTTCTTTTTTTCTTCTCCTCCTCCTCTTCTTTCTCCCCTTCCTCACTTCATTCTCTCCTTCGTTTTATCTGAGCATGATGCTGGATTTCAGGAAAGAAAGTCATTATTCTATTTTTATTTGTATTGTCGTTGTCACTGTGCCCCCACCTTCATGAACAATGATTAGCACATAGCCAGTGCTTCATATGTGTTGAATAAATAAATTACCAAATTCAGAAATGTATATATAGCAGATCATTATAACGTAATTGCTGAAGCACATCCTTCGAACTCACATTCCCTGAGCAACAAACAGAATTCTCTACTCTTTAGCTGTGAGACATTAGGCAATTTTCTTTTTTTTTTTTTTAAGACAGAGTCTCGCTCTGTCGCCCAGGCTGGAGTGCAGTGGCGCGATCTCAGCTCAATGCAAGCTCCGCCTCCCGGGTTCACGCCATTCTCCTGCCTCAGTCTCGCGAGTAGCTGGGACTACAGGCGCCCGCCACCTCGCCCGGCTAATTTTTTGTATTTTTAGTAGAGACGGGGTTTCACCGTGTTAGCCAGGATGGTCTCCATCTCCTGACCTCGTGATCCGCCCGCCTCGGCCTCCCATAGTGCTGGGATTACAGGCGTGAACCACCGCGCCCGGCTTGGCAAGTTATTTTAACTCTCTTGAGTTTCAGTTTCCTTACCAGCAGTAAAGGGATGAATAATAATAATACCCTCTTTGAGTTGTTATAAAGATAACAATGTGTTAACTCGATAAGTTAATGTGTATTAAGCTCTTTAAAAAATGCCAGGTCCATAGACAGTACTCAGTAAACACAAGCCATTCTTAATTCTAGAAGTAATTCTAGCATTTTTAACTATCTGAAAGTAATTCTCAAGTTTCACAACGTATGAATCAATGAATTTACTGAAACAAGAATTTCAGACACAGGAACACTGAGTCTTAAAAAGAAAAATAAAATAAAACAGCATATCCCTTAGCTTATGAGTGAGCCCAGAGATTCTCTGCAGTTGGTAAGGCATATCTTTGTAAAGGAATTTATATACTGCCATAATAGTGTTTCTTCTGTTTCTTGCATATTCACTTTTATCGTGAAAAAGTTTCTACATGTAACATATAAAAGTAAGCTAAAGATTAATACTAAATAATACAAATAATACTAAAAAGAGCATTCATAAATTAATCAATCCAATAAAAATAGAACAAATCTAAAATTTGAAGCCCTGAATAAGATACTATATATATACATACTACAGCATCCCTGTCTTTCACCAATAAAGGTGTCCAGAACCCCAAATTCTATATTTAAAATGGTTTTTCTTTCTTTAGAGTTTAACCTCATATGTACTTTCGTGACTTGCTTTTGGCTCAACTCTCTTTTTGAGATTCACCATTGTTGATGCTTATAAGTTTATTTATTTTCGCCAAAGTATGGCAAGGCAATGCCAAATCTATCCAACGGAAATTTGAGTTATTTCTATGTTTTTTGTTTTTGTAACATTATAAACAATTGCGACTTGTACCTTTTACTTGAATTTTAGTTCCCATGACTAAGAACGACATTCTAGGACATTTATCTCAGAAGAAAATTACTAGGTGATAGATATAGTTACAGCCTAAATTTTTCTGTCTTCCGAGATAATACCAAATTGTTTTATAAAATGATTTAATTAGTTCACACACTACCTATCAGTTATAAGAATTCACTTTATATGGCATCATCACTTAACATTGTTCAATTTTTAATTTTTACAATTTGTTCAGTGTAAAATGCTGATTAACTATAAATTTTAATTTGCATGTCATCTTAGTCTGCTCAGGTTTCTATAACAAAATACCATAGAAAGGATGGCTTAAACAATAGATATTTATTTCTCACAGTTCTGGGGACTGGAAAGTCCAAGATCAGGATAACAGCATATTGAGGGCTCTCTTTCTGGCTTACAGATGGCTGCCTTCTTGCTATGTCTTCACATGGCAAGGAGATAAAGCTCTGGTGTTTCCTCTTTATTTTATTTTATTTTATTTTATTTTTTCGAGACGGAATCTCACTCTGTCACCCGGGCTGGAGTGCAGTGGCACCATCTCAGCTCACTGCAACCTCTGCCTTCTGGGTTCAAGCTATTCCTCTGCCTTAGCCTCCTGAGTAGCTGGGACTGCAGGCATGAGCCCACCACACCTGGCTAATTTTTGTATTTTTAGTACAGATGGGGTGTCATCATATTGGCCAGGCTTGTCTCGAACTCCTAGACCTGGTGATCCGCCCACCTCGGCCTCCCAAAGTGCTGGGATTACAGGCGTTAGCCACCATGCCCAACTCTTTATTTTAATAAGGGCACTAACCCTATCATGGGGGCTCCACCCTCATTAAACCTAATTAATTCCCAAACGCCCCACTTCCTAAAACCATCGTAGTGAAGGTAAGGCATCAATATATGAAATCTGGGGAGCACAGACATTTAATCCATACACATAATAATTAGTGAGTTGAGTATGTTTTTGTATGTTACAGAGAAACACGTTTCTTTTTCCTCATCTTTTGCTCATTTTGTCTTTTACGTTTTTTTTTTTTTTTTTTTTAATAGAGACAAGGTCTCACTATGTGTGCCCAGGTTCATCTCCAACTCTTGGGCTCAAGCAATTCTCCCTCCTCAGCCTCCAGGTAGCTAGGATCACAGGCATGCACCATCACACCTATATTCTAATAAACATCGTTTTTCAACTATTCATAGCAAATGCTTTTTCTTTGTTGTACTTTTTTATTTTATTTTATAATGCCTTTTGATAAACCAAAGTTCTGAAATTTAATGCAGTAAAAATTTTCATTTTAAAGTTTATATTATTTGTTTGTTGCTTAATAAATGCTTCCCTACAGAAAGAACCTAAAGATATTCTCTCATATGCCTTCTAAAACTTATACTTTTTATACTTAAGGCATGAACTTGATTTTTTGCATATAGTATAAAATAGAAATATTTTTTCCATATAGATAATTAATTTTCCCTGAGCTATTTATCAAATAGTCCATCCTTTCGTCATTGACCTATAGTGCTATTTCTGTTTATATGAAGTTTCTATATATGCATGGTCTTTTTGGGGCCTTTTAAATCCAGGTATAATATCTGCCTGGTTATTACTGAGTGAGTACAACTGTATATATTCCCTTTACAATGACTCTTGATATGTGTTAATGTAGGCACCCATAACTTTTTTTCGTCAAGAATGTCAGTTTTTTTTTTTCAAATGTAAAGACTCTTGATGATCTTTGCTATATCCTCTGTGGATGGTAAGACTGACATCCCTTTGCAAGGATGATCAGAAATATTATTTGGGAGTTAAATAGCCCTCTAAGAAAGCCATGAGATATTCTAGACCTGTATTGTCTAATATCATGACCTCTAGCCACATATGTCGAAGAAAATTTATATTAATTAAATTAAATATTCAGTTACTCAGGCTCACTATCTACATGTCAAGTATTTAGCCACAAGTAGCTAATTGCTGGCATAGTAGACAGCACATATATAGAGCATTTCCATCTTCACAGAATGCACTATTGGACAGAACATCCTGATTGAGGTCTTTAATGCAGAACCATCAAAAGAAGTTGGTTGAGTTTCTTTTGAGACGGAGTTTCACTCTTGTTGCCCAGGCTGGAGTGCAATGGCATGATCTTGGCTCACCACAACCTCCGCCTCCTGGATTCAAGCGATTCTCCTGCCTCAGCCTCCCAAGTAGCTGGGATTACAGGCACCCGCCACCACGCCCAGCTAATTTTATATTTTTAGTAGAGACGGGGGTTTCTCCATGTTGGTCAGGCTGGTCTCGAACTCCCGACCTAAGGTGATCTGCCTGCCTCGGCCTCCCAAAATGCTGGGATTACAGGCATGAGCCACCACGCCTGGCCTGAAGAAAACATTGAAGCAATAATGTTTTTAGTGGATTTTTCTCAACCTTTGCATTACCCAACATTTGGATATTTTTAAATCTCCATATACATACATAATATCTGTATTTCTTTTTCTTTCTTTCCTCTTTTTTTTTTTTTTTTTTGTTGAGACAGACTCTCACTCTTTCACCCAGACTGGAGTGCAGTGGCACAAGCTCAACTCACTGCAACCTCCGCCTCCCTGGTTCAAGTGATTCTCTCACCCCAGCCTCCTGAATAGCTGGGATTACAGGTGCCTGCCCCACACCTGGCTAATTTTTGTATTTTTAGTAGAGATAGGGTTTCACCATGTTGGCCAGGCTGGTCTTGAACTCCTGACCTCAGGTGATCTGCCTGCCTCAGCCTCCCAAAGTGCTGGGATTACAGGCGTGAGCTACCACACCTGGCCAAATATCTGTATTCCTTAATATGACTATCCTCATTCTAATAAATGAAGATCTAAATGATAATGGAATACTACGTAGAAAATGCATAGTAGACTCAAGGGTAGGTTGGATCTTAAAGTTCCCCTGTGCAATTCCCTCACTCCTTTTTTTTCTCTTTTGATCTTTGAATTCCCTGGGGAACTTCTAGGATAATTAATCTCTGATTGTATATGCCTGGTGATAAGAAGCTCCCTATCTTCTCAGGCTCTCCTTTCACAAGGAAATGTCTGTAAAAGAAACATGGTCTACAATATGCCAAGAAAGGAAGAATGCGCACTTTGAGGGGCTTGATGACAGTGTTGTCTAAGCCATCCCTGAAATTATGAGAACTAAGTCTGAGCAAGAACTGGAGATATGTGTCCAAGCAGTCCTTACAGCAACAGCATCTGGAGGTGATTATGTAGAGCAGAGGAGGGCAGGGAGTCCAAGACTGTATGAAGGTAGATTTGAGAATCAGAATAGGTAATCCTCTAGCTTAATCACGGAGTCTGTGAGACACTGGCTGTGAAACAGCTTTCAAACACACCTGAGTCCTTTTGACTGGGGAGGCCATTTACATTTGAAAGAATCAAGAAGAGGCATCAGGATATGGCATACTATGAATTTCTCTAAGCATCTTAGTGTAGTTTTTCTAGCTTCTCTTTCTGTGACTGACTCTTCAGATACAAACCCCAAGTAGGCTGACCTACTGATTATTCGCAACAATAATGGAAAAGCAATGAGAATCACGACTTAAAATTAAGCATTCAAACAAACATCTCCCTCTCCCAACTTCCAAATAGTTAAACACAAATATGCTACATAGGAGGAAGATGGTGTCTCCATTGAATTAATCTACTCTCCGATGCTAATTCATAATAAAAAGTTTACAGGAGAATGTATAAAGTGCTAAAAATGTATTGAGTTTTCACTGTGGATCATACAATTTGGAGTCTTCACTCAGTCTTTAAAATAATCCTTAGAGGACAGGCCCTTGGCTCACGCCTGCAATCCTAGCACTCTGGGAAGCCAAGGTGGATGGATCACTTGAGGTCAGGAGTTCGAGACCAGCCTGGCCGACATGGTAAAATCCCATCTCTACCAAAAATACAAAAAAAATTAGCTGGGCATGGTGGCGGGTGTCTGTAATCCCAGCTACGTGGGTGGCTGAGGCAGGAGAATCACTTGAACCTGCGAGGCAGAGGTTGCAGTGAGCCAAGAACACACCACAGCACTCCAGCGTGGGCGACAGAGTTTGACTCTGTCTCAAAAAACAATAATAACAAAATGAAATAAATCAAATCAAATCAAAGAATAGTTAGAGATAATAATTTTACCTCCGTTTGGTAGGGAAGAAAGCAGAAGCTTAGCCAGTAGGTAGTGGAGCTGAAATTCAAATACAGGTCTGACTGATTTCATAGTCTCATACTTCTCTCATGACAATATGATGTCAAAAACATGGATCTCCCCATTACTCATATTATAATCGTATGATGTTTTAGATTGGTAAAAAAAAAAAACCCAGTCTCTGAAAATCATTCATCCGTATATAGTTTCTGTTTGGATATTAATACTAGTACTAACAGCTAGCATTTACCAAGTGCTAACTGCATTTCAGGCACTTGGTATGAATTGCCTCATTTAATTCTCTCAATAGCCTTATGAGGTATGTAATATCATTTTAATAACTTCCCAAATAGGGAAAGTCTAGCTTAGTAAATTTAACAAATTTATGTTGCTGGTAAATCGCCCAAGCTTCTCTGACTTTATAGCATTAGGAACCCAGGCTGTGACCAATTTATATTTACTCTTAGAGAATAAAATTTTTTGTTTAACAAAAATGTATCATTGTTACAATACTCAGAATATTCAGGACATTACTGTTATTTTCCCTTTGTTCTTCTAGAGAAGAGCTGCACCTTCCTATCTATAGAAAATTATTTTAAAGGCAAAGGGAAACTCAAACATAAGAAGTTATATTTTAAAAAATAACAAAACACAAAGCCTAATGCAGTGCCCAAGCAACACTCCGTACAGAAAGATCTTTCCTAAAATTTTAACTGAATAGTTCTACAAAGGATTATCATCTATAGAGAAAAAACTCCACATGAACAGAACTATAGTCAGGGACAGAATTAATATTCAAGTCAGCTATTCACCTAGTGGCATATACAAAATATGACTTTCTATCCTTGATTAAGCAGGTGCTCTTTAAACCAAGCCCTGCATTTTAATTGTAAATATTCTAGTAATAACAGTATAAAACCATCCCTGATAACACAGCAGTTAGTGATGATGCCAGCCACTTCTCAGGGCCAGTCTCCATGAGCTGCAAATACCAAAGCAACAGCAACAAACAAAAACAAACAAACAAACAAACAAAAAAGGTACAAGTTCAGATGATAGAGGATCCTTTACTAAATGAACACAAAACCTACCAAATTACAGGAAAAAAACAAGTTTACTATGTTTGTTATAACACAATTGGATGGGAAGTTTTTAAACTGATGTTTTGTTATTAATCTAAATAATAAGTGAATCCTTTGAGACCATCATTCGTTGACAACTTTTAACTCTGTGGCTCAAACTCCTTTAAAATTTTGAAATGTTATCAGGAAATCCCAATCTTAGACTAAGCAGGAACATAAAGAAAGCTGCTGAGGCCAGTGATATTCACACACGAGATCACTGCATCAATATAATTTCACTCCAAAAGGAACTGGCTTTTTTGGCAGGAAAAAAACGAGAGGGTCAGGGTACAGATAAGACTTGAATAGAGCTCCTAAAAACACAGTAGTAATTTTTCTTTGGTGTATATTTGAGCTCACATACAGAAAGTTCCTTTGATTATGTGAGACTTGCAAGAAACTGGAGACTTTTGCAACCCTTGGAAGTTAATTGGCTTAGACACTAGTTCTAACATCTAGTCAGATGGAGAAAGATAAAATAGATAGATGAAAAATAAAAGGGATGCTGAAATTTAAATTTCACAAATTTGTATTCTTTGGCAAGGGTAACGACACGCTTTTGGTACATTGTTATTTTTTGACAAAAAGAGTGATTCAAAATATTCCAGATAAATCAATACCATGACTGATTGAAATGAGTTTTCCCACACATGGAGATTGGCTAGTGGCAAAGTGCTGATGTTGAAGTTTGGGCAGCCAGTTTTGAGAAAATGGTAAACTCTCAAGACATGGGGAGACATTGAGATTCACCGTAACTTCAACTTGGTGCCCTAGAAAAGGCAGAGCATCTGGGCCCTGGAAGAACAATATACACATTCAGAGATAAAACCAGTGCCAAGGGCTCCATCTCAAGTCTCCCGGGACATGTTTTTCAGATACTTGCTTGTGTAGCCAGAGCCTCAATTTCTGCAGCTGCAAATTGGTAATGGGTTCAGACTGCCATCCTTAGCTCCTATGATTGATCAGGGAGGTGATGAAATAAATTAACTGTACTGAATTGCATTAGAGTCTAAGGAATGAAAAACATGTGCTTGTTAGTATTCTTTCCTTTGTATTCCTGCTCAAACAAATAAGCACTCTACAAACATTAATACTTTCCCATAATTCATTGAGATTACGCTAAGGGTACAATTTTATTTGTTAAATTTAGGATCTTAAGATATTCTATAATTTGTCCAAGCCCATGAATTTTGTCTTTGGGAGAACCCAGAATGCAAACTTCTGTATTCTTCTTCTAATACTCTAAAAAGTAAATATCACATGCTGGTTGGGATCCAGCTAGATCTCCACAAATGGACAAGAATAAGTCCAATTCCTGTACTTCCACTTACTGAGTCTTTGACTAGAAGCAATGTACACGATCTCTTTAAATTAGAAGATTAACTGATGTGTACTATTATTTTTCTCACCTTGCAGATAAAGAAACAAAAATATGATGGTTAATATGGTGTCTGGCACAGTGCGGTAGTAATCATTAGGTTCTTACAGAATGGATGTTGTCATTACCTATTATAACAGATTAGAGAAAGGGCCTCTAAGCTAGGTTATATTAGTTACTAACAGGTATTCCATTTATCAATGTACATAGTAATAACAAGATTCTTGAAGAAGTCCTTTTTTTTTTTTTTTTTGAGACTAAGTCTCACTCTGTCACCCAGGCTGGAGTACAGTGGCACAATCTTGGCTCACTGCAACCTCTGCTTCCCAGGTTCAAGTGAATCTTGTGCCTCAGCCTCTGCCTTGGCCTCCCAAAGCGCGTGTATTTTAGCTCAAGTCCTCTTAATGTTCATATAAAGCAGAGGCATTCCTATTTTACAGGTAAAATCTGAGACCAGGCACAGTGGCTCGTACCTGTAATCCAGTATTTTGGGAGACCGAGTTGGGAGGATCCCTTGAGGCCGGGAGTTTGAGACCAGCCTGATAAATATAGCAAGACCCTGTGTCTACAAAAATTATTTTAAAAAATTAAATAATTTAGCCAGTGTGGCGGTGCACACCTGTAGTCTCAGCTATTTGGGAAGCTGAAGTGGGAGGATTGCTCAAGCCCAGGAGGTTCAGGCTATAGTGAGTTATGATCATGCCCCTGTACTCCAGCCTGGGTAACTGATTGAGACCCCGTCTTTAATAAAAGAAAGAAAGAGAGATGGAACGAAGGGAGGGAGGGAGGGAAGGAAGGAAGGAGAAGGAAGGAAGGAAAAGGAAGGAAGGAAAAGGAAGGAGGGAAGGAAGGAAAAGAAAGAAACAGAGAAGAAAGAAAGAAAGAAAGAGAAAGAAAGAAAGAAAGAAAGAGAGAAAGAAAGGAAGGAAGAAAGGGAGGAAGGAAAGAGAGGAAGGAAAGGAAAGGAGGAAGGAAAGGAAGGGAGGAAGGAAAGAGGAAGGAAAGGAAGGGAGGAGAAGGGAGCTGAGAGTGTCAAGTGCAAAGTTGAACATTAGTTGAATATTAAAGAGTCAGAATTTGACTCACCTCTGTGACTCCAATATCTTCACTAACAATACTCAGATATAAATCATATATGCATACCCTAAACCAACTTGGCACGTTTGGGAATCCAATTTTCTCCAAACTGCCAGAGTTAGCGTCTCTAAGTCATTTTGGGTAAGCAGGGGCGGAAGGGAAGGAAACTCACATCTATTAAGGTACTACCATCTGCCACACAGAATGTGAGGCACTTTTGTGTGCTCTGTCTGTACTACAGATTTTCCTTTTTGTGAACTTCTGCTCTCATTTCCCCATAGAAACCAAAGGCATCAGGAATGTAAGTGATCGTAACCTTCAAGTTGCTCTTAACACCTAATGCAAATGCGTAAAGGACTCAATTTAGGCAAGCAATAACATGACTAAATTTCTGTAGCACAGGGGAAGTTTACAAAATGCTTGCATATATTTCACTTTACATACTACTTAAAACAACATTTGGAGGCAGATGGAGAATACATCGTCATCTACTTTACAGGTGTGAAACCGAGTTTCTTGCAGAATAAGAGTTTTGTGCAAAGCAACACAATTTAGGGACAAAGATCATGCTCAAGCCGGTGTGCCCACTTAGTTAAGTCAGAAAACTTGGAAGTTATCCAAGATCTCACTCTCTCTGTCTCCCTGACTTTCCTCTTTACCGCTTGCCTTCGATTCTTCCACATCTATAATTCTGGAAGAGTTAGCAGTTCTCTTTTCTAAATGGAACTGAGAAGATAAAATGCCACCACTCCCCAACCCATCCAGAGACTGGAAGAGGTGGCAACTGGTCTAATCTGATTGCTAAAACTGGTCATCTTGAAACTTTGTACTACTTTGGAGAAGCAAGTTGCTCTGATCAGACAGTGGGGGATTTAACACGTTGTTGTTGTTGTTTAACTTGTTGGCCAGATAATGTAGTGAATCTATCCCCTGTAACTTCCTGCTTCCTGCACAATACATGCTAAATCTTTGTGTGTGTGTGTGTGTGTGTGTGTGTGTGTGTGTGTGTGTGTGTGTGTGTGTGAGAAAGAGAGAGAGAGAGAGATTTTTACAGGAAATAAGTAAAAGGAAATGTACTCTTTTTTGGGCTCTGCACTAAGGTGAAGAAGAAAGTACCTTTAATATGTGGTTCAGAGATAACCCAAATGTCCAACAATGATAGATTGGATTAAGAAAATGTGGCACATATACACCATGGAATACTATGCAGCCATAAAAAATGATGAGTTCATGTCCTTTGTAGGGACATGGATGAAATTGGAAATCATCATTCTCAGTAAACTACCGCAAGGACAAAAAACCAAACACCGCATGTTCTCACTCATAGATGGGAATTGAACAATGAGAACACATGGACACAGGAAGGGGACCATCACACTCTGGGGACTGTTGTGGGATGGGGGGAGGGGGGAGGGATAGCATTAGGAGATATACCTAATGCTAAATGACGAGTTAATGGGTGCAGCACACCAGCATGGCACACGTATACATATGTAACTAACCTGCACATTGTGCACATGTACCCTAAAACTTGAAGTATAATAATAATAAAAAAAATATGTGGTTCAGAGAATAAAAAATTCAACGAAGTCAAGAAATTAAATCCCTTGGATTCAGTCATTTAACAACATTTACTAAATATCTTCTCAGGAAGTACTGGATATAGCAGTAACCAGAAAATAAATTCCTTGCCTTCAGGTAGCTTACCTCCTGGTGTTGAACACGGACATTTTTTCTTCTTTTTTGCTTTTTACCTTTGAGACAGGGTCCTGCTCAGTTGTCCAGGCTGGAGTGCAGTGGCACAATCATGGCCCACTGCATCCTTGACCTCCTGGGCTCATAGGATCCTCCCACTTCAACCCAAGTAGCTGGAACTACAGGTGCAGGCTGCCACACCTGACTAATTTGTGTGTGTGTATGGAGGTGGGGTCTCACTACGTTTCTCAGGCTGGTCTTGAACTACTGGGCTCAAGCAATCCTCCTGTCTTGGCCTTCCAAAGTGCTGGGATTACAAGTGTGGGCCACTGTGCCTGACTGACCCAAAGACAGACTTTTTTTAAATATGCATATATTGGGCTCAAAGAAAATTTTTCTATGTATAAAGTGACTGCAGAAAGCATCTGGATTTCATAACTCTCTCAGGTTAATTCCCTCCTTTTCATATAATCTGTCACCATTATCTCTAACTTTAATCACTAAAGACATTAACTGAAATTGGAGACAGCACTCTCTCCCCTCCCTTCAGTTTCAGCCTTTCCTCCAGCACTCTTTATTTATTTATTTATTTTTGAGATGGAGTTTCACTCTTGTTGCCAGGCTGGAGTGTAATGGCGTGATCTCGGCTCACAGCAACCTCTGCCTCCCAGGTTCAAGTGATTCTCCTGCTTCAGCCTCTTGAGTAGCTGGGATTACAGGCATGTACCACCATAATTTTTTAAATGTTTGCAACAGTAATCTTTTTTAATTCTAAAATGATTTGTTAATTGCAATAGTAGTAGTAATGGCAGTAAATACATATGATAAAATAAAAAATAAAATATGTTCATGTCAAAAGAATGTCAAATAGTAATAAGAAAGCAGGCAAAGCAAAAAGTCCCCTTTCTAACACAGCCCCCTGTCCTCCAGTTCCTCCTTCCAGAAGCAACTACTGTTATCAAGTTATATTTTATGTGTGTTCATGCTTGTTCATTTGTCTATACCCAAGGAAATATTTTATGCACATGTAAGTATACACAAATGCATGGACTCTTCATTCTTCTGTGTACACAAATAAAAAAAATTCTGTGAACACTATTCCATATCTTGTTTTAGAGCTAGTTCATAATATATATATAGCACTGACATTATTTTCATAGCTGCATAGTATTTTAAATAATAGATATATCAGAATTTATTTAAGAAATCTTAATAGAAATGTAATCCCATTACTTCTTTATTTAAAATCTTCAGTGTCTGGCCCTCTGCTCCCATCACATACATGATAAAGTGCAAACCCCTAAGAATACCACGCAAAATTTCTCATGGCTGGGAAGTAAATAGCGATTAAGCTGTGGGGCTAAGTATATGTCTCCATAGTATTACATGTTCTACTGCTGCTGAACTGT
Organism: Gorilla gorilla gorilla; assembly: GCF_029281585.2. NCBI lineage: Eukaryota > Metazoa > Chordata > Mammalia > Primates > Hominidae > Gorilla > Gorilla gorilla. Next base: position 91,092,304 of record NC_073242.2, read on the forward strand.
TTGCCATTTTTCAATTGCATTCTTGTTCCCCTCATTTGTGCCATTCACTCTTACCCTTTCCTCTTGAGATATGTCCTCCAGTGTAATAAATCCCATATTGTACTCAGAATTCATTTTAAATTTTGCTTCTAAAAAGTTTACTTTGATGGCAGGTTCCAGGTGCAAATTGAGTCAGGCACTACTACCATTAAGTCTGCACAACAACCATTATATTGCTAATTGTACTGTACTGAGATTGTGGATTCCCTTGATTGTCTCCTCTAATTGAGTGTAAATTTCCTTAGACATGAGGAATGGGCCCTATTAATCTCTGTATTGAAGAACGTAGCACATAATTTACCTATTACAGGCCAAGGAAAATTTGTCGAATGACTAATCGAATGTAAAAAGCTTTATGACTCTCATCTGATGTTCTCTCTGCTACACACAACAGCTACCAAAATAAATCTATTTGGAGGATATGTTAGATCACTGGTACTAAAAGTGTGGTCTTCAGACCAGCATTGTCAGCATTGCGTGGGGACCTGTCAGAAACACAAATTCTGTCCCATCACAGAGGTACTGAATCAGAAACTCTGAAGTCAGGCCCACTGTACCTGCTTTAACAAATCCTCTACATGATTCTGATGCTTACTGCACTTTCAGAACCACTGCAAGAGAACATGTTTCTCAATTCTTGTTTCTCAATCCCCCTGCAAACCTTTTTGCTCTTCACGTTAGAATCACTTATCAGGAAAAACAGCAAAATATCACCACTGCTGTTCATATTTCCTTGTACAATTTTATTGAAGTTATAACTGTGTCCCACAATACTTAGTTTCTGCTAACAAACCTGCCTGAAAGTTAACTCTAAGTCCCAGGGAGATTAAGAAAAATGAACCAAATTGCAAACAGGTGATTACTTGTGTGAAATCATGCTAGCTCTCTTGTTCCTAGCCAAGGTACTCACAGGTAAAATTTTATTAAAGAGAGAACAGTCCTAGTATACATACAATGAAAACATTCTCTTTTATAAGAAATAGAAATTATTTCTTGTGATAGAAGATTATAAATGAGACAACATCTCAGGATTGGACTGACCCAAAGCTATAATAAAGAAGGAAGGAAACACAAAACAAAACAAATTGTTTAGAAGCTACTAAAAACAATTACTGTTTTGCACAAAAGATCATCTAATTCTCAGATTCTAAAGCAATAGATCGGCCTGTCTGGGGAGCAGGCATGTTTGCTGTTACTTTCACTTTTTTTTTTTTTTTTTTTTGAGATGGAGTCTCATTTTGTCACCCAGGCTGGAGTGCAGTGGCACGATCTCAGCTCACTGCAACCTCAGCCTCCCAGGTTCAAGCGATTCTCCTGCCTCAGCCTCCCGAGTAGCTGGGACTACAGGCATGTGTCACAATGCCCAGCTAATTTTTTGTATTTTTAGTAGAGACGGAGTTTCACCGTGTTAGCCAGGATGGTCTCAGTCTCCTAACCTTGTGATCTGCCTGCCTTGGCCTCCCAAAGTGCTGGGATTACAGGCGTGAGCCACGGCTCCCGGACTACTTTTACTTTTTATGTGTCTTATTCTTTACTCAGACGAATTAGAACAGAACAGATTCCATAAGGCAGACCAAGTGCCTATAATCATATGTAATAATGTTTTCTCATTATTGTATAATTAAAAGTAACATAATTTTTATTAAAAGGATGAAGGAAAAATTGCTTTCAACTTCACAAGCTTACATCTCACCTGCCCAACTCAGTAGATATAACCCATCCACTCTTGGTCTTCTGAACCACTTTCCTCCTACAAGAATGTATGAAATCTTCAGATGGCTCATACTGATCCTAATCATATGTGAAAGTTTCCTGTGTTTTTAAATCATGCTGGAAAGATAGTCCGGTTAGGCAGTTTTGAAGACATATGTCTCCTTCGCCTCCAGACAAAGAAGAATAAACCTAATTCATCCTTGCAGATAAATTCATCAAAACTCAAGGCCAGTGGAAATGTTTACTGGTGCCTCTTCTATTTCGTAGCTTAGAATATCTGAACTAGAAGAGACCTGACAGATCATCCAACCCAATCCCCTGAAGCAGAGATTAAAAATAACAGCATCAAGGCTGAGGTTAAGTCCAGGATGAAAGAATCATGCCTTGTAATTGAGCAACACAGTCTTGACACCGTCATTGCAGGGAATGGCAAACTGCACATGGGGACAAATTCCGCCCTCCTCGGAGAATGAATGCAACTAAAAATTATTCCCAACCTCTAACCAGGTGAAGCAAATTCATGCTCTGGCATTTTCCCTTCTTAAAAGAGCATTAATGTACTAACTCATCACATTTAAAGGTGCTCATCAACAATAGGTTTTATTTGAGAATATATGGAAATCGTATAATATTGACATTCCATAAAGCTACGGCAGCTTTCATTCTAAATTCTGAAGTTTTCGCAAAAACAGGGACCTAGATAAGATGGTCACCAAGAAAAAGACATTTTTACCTAAACCCATGGTTCAGCGGTAATTCAATTAATAAAATGATTTTCAAAACACAAATTAAATTATATTATATCAATCAGGATAGTTTCTTACATCTCTGATTAGGTCTACAATTTATTTATTCATTTATATTTATTTTTTTGTAGAGGTGAGGGACTTGCTACATTGCCAAAGCTGGTCTCGAACTCCTGGGCTCAAGCAATACTCCAACCTCACTCAGCCTCTCAAAGCGCTGGGATTACAGGTATGAAACACCATGCCTGGCCCAGGTCTACAATTTAAACAGTCCTGAAATATTGAGTAGTTTAGCATTTTGTTTTCTTTCATATATGAGGTTAATACTCTTCAAACAAGTATTTCATGACCACAGAATATTGTGTGTGTGTATGTGTTTGTGTGTGTGTATGTGTGTGTTTAAGTATAATCTTTTTCTGAGGAGTGTTTTTTTAAAAAAGAATAATTCTTCTCCTTTATCCTAAGATTCAGATTTTCTCTAAAAAAGTCATAAAGTCATAATTTTAATGTTATTTCCAAGCCACCTTAACTTAAAGTCTCTCAGAGTCTACTTTGCTGATGTGCCAGGAATTCTCACAATATTCCGCAATCCTGCCTTATGGTACACTGTTTGAAATAAAATAAAGACGTTCTATTGAGAAAAGAACATAATGCATATTTCTTTGAAGCCCTGCCTGTATCATTTTGCACATGCCATCAAAGAGATCCCATATACTAGTTGTTTATCTAGGCCCTTAAAGTCTATACACTGACTCTTATACTCCTATATTTTCTCTTGCTCCTACCATATTTTTATCCTTCCAGAAAAACAATTGTGAAATGATCATGGACTTCCTTCCAGTAGAATGCCAGTTAATAAATATAGAAGGAATATGGAGATTTTTTAAAATCACGAATTAATGCTAAAACTATTGGATGAAAGTCTAATGAGAAATAGAATTGTCAGAAAGTATCTCCCCACAAATTACTTATTAATAACAAAAGGGAAAATAGTAGCTTTGCAGAAGAAAGCCCTGACAGACACCATCTCAACCAGGTAAGCAAAGTTAGCATCATCAATATTGAGATAAACCAACCTCACGTAACTTGTGATATGGTGCCCTTAGAAAACCGCATCACTTCTACAGGGTTTTTGTTAAAAACACCTAACTTGTAGTACTCACAAGGGAATATCAGATGCAAAAATCTAAAAATGTTCCACAAAATAACTGGCATATAAACTCCAAAAATACAAATTTCAAGAAAGTCTGTGAAATTGTTCCAATAAAAGGAAACTAAAAAGATATGACAATTAAATGCAGTAAGTCATCTTGACCTGTACCAAGAAATACAAATATCTATAAACAGCAATTTTAGAATAACTGACAAAATTTTTGTGAATTATGGATAGAATAATAGTATTGTGCCAATGCTACATTTCCAGATCATAATAATTACTCTGTGGTTAGAAAATACATTGAAGTATTTTATGGTAATGGAAAAAAATATCCCCAACTTGCTGGAAAAAGGTTTAGAAGAAAAATGCAATATGCATGAAAAGATAATTAGGAAATGATAAAATGAATGAAGCAAAATTAAACACGATGAATATGGTGAGATTCTTGTATTATTATTAATATTATTATTATTGTTGGAAATTTTCTGTAAATTTGAAATTATATCCCAATAAAATGTGGTCTTCTATGGTAAATAATAATTAAAGCACTTCATCAAATATCTGCGGGTGTCTTTTTCCTTATTTGACAGGTGAGTAAATGGAGATTCAAAGAGATCAAGTTATTTGCATAAAAGTACATGGCTAGTTGGTGGAAGAATTGGGTATTTTAACATAGGACCGTTTGCATCCAAGACTCTTCGATCTAGCATACTGTCTTCCACCAGGTGCCCTTGATCCAAGACACCGAGAAAGCTGATACGGACTTCATCGTATCTTTTTATTGCTTCTTCCTCTGAGATGTACCTAAGCTCTCACCTTGTAATTAAACGAGTCATGACCACTATATGTTTGGCATTACTGAGAATGCTGAGTCACCCAACTTTAGCCCATGGATCAAAGGACCTCTGGGATGGGTAGCAGCATTGTCATCCAGAAAAAAGCTACTCGTCAACTAGAAAAGATATTCAAGTCTCTGCTTCCTCCATTCACTTTCTTGATCTTCGAAATAAAACTGAGTTGCTGATTCCAAAGATCATTTTCTCTGTAAGACTAGATATTTTATTCTAATGACTTACTGAGCCAAAAGATTTAATAAAATCAATACAGAGGGGAAAAAAAGGACTCAGATTTAAGAAATTGGAAGGATAGATATTATATGGAAGCTCAAACTAAGATACTGGGCATGACAAAGCAGATAAGATCAGTTAAGTACAAGAGTCTCATTAGCAAACATAACTAATACACAGCTTTAGAAGGATGAGAATTTAAATGTTTAGTGATGCCTCTTCATTATCTGATTGTAAACAATCATCAGAAGAGTAAGGATAATAAAAAGAGTAGCTTTCATCCACTAAGTGCCTACTATATGAAAGACACTGCTAGGTACTTCTCATGTATTTACTGCCTCATTTAAGCCAAAATATAAAGATTACCAAATATTTTACAGATGAAAAATCTGAGCTCAGTGATGTTGTGCTGACTTGTTTATGTTCACATGGATTTGGATCTAAAGCACAACTCCACCACTAATTTTGCTAGGGTTTCACAGCTTTTGGAGACTGGAGCTATTAAAAAGGAAGATTGAGATTTAGAGGCAGAAACTCAGAGTAAAAGGATCATGAAAATCATGGAAGTCACAGGCTACTTCTACACAGAGAGCATGAAGAATGAAACAAGGCTTTGGAGCTAGATAGATGAATGTTAGAGTTCAGCAGATACAGAACAGTCTTCGCAACGCTGGAAAATTTACCTAATCTCTTGCAGTGTATCAGTTTCTTATGATGCAGTTATAATAACATCTAACTTTTAGGTTTATTATGAAAATTAAATGAGATAGTGGGTGTAAAGTGCCAGGTAGTGATTATGACTTTAAAGGACCCTGAAAAATGTCATACACATGCATATCGCTTTCCGTGTGTCTTTGATGTTTATATTGTGCTCACTGGGGCATGAAAAGACGTGAGTTAAATGTTCTTTGAAAAAAAATTATAATGAATCCCCCCCTTTTTTATTTTACTTTAAGTCCTGAGATACATGTGCAGAATGTGCAGGTTTGTTACATAGGTATACATACATGTACCACGGTGGTTTGCTGCACCTATCAACCCGTCATCTAGGTTTTAAGCCCCACATGCATTAGGTATTTGTCCTAATGCTCTCCCTCCCCTTGCCCCCCCACCCCCGACAGACCCTGGTGTGTGATGTTCCTCTCCCTGTGTCCATGTGTTCTCATTGTTCAACTCCCACTTATAAGTGAGAACATGTGGTGTTTGGTTTTCTGTTACTGTGTTAGTTTGCTGAGAATGATGGTTTCTATCTTCATCCATGTCCCTGCAAAGGACATGAATTCATTCTTTTTTAGTATTCCATGGTATATATGTGCCACATTTTCTTTATCCAGTCTATTATTGATAAGCATTTGGGTTGGTTCCAAGTCTTTGCTATTGTAAATAATGCTGCAATAAACATATGTTTGCATGTTTCTTTATAGTAGAATGATTTATAATCCTTTGGGTATATACCCAGTAATGAGATTGCTGGGTCAAATGGTATTTCTGGTTCTAGATCCTTGAGGATTCTCCACACTGTCTTCCATAATGGTTGAACTAATTTACACTCCCACCAACAGTGTAAAAGCGTTCCTATTTCTCCACATGGCTTAAGACAGCTCATGCTGCATCTTTTCTGAGTAGACTGGCTTTCAAAATGTTGTGAGAAAAAGCTAGAATAAAAAAAAGCGTGCATCTATTTAGCATCTACAAGTGTTAGATGGTTTTATAAGTTCTAACAGAAATGTTACACAGATATCTCAACTAATAAACATTTACTTTGAACCCACAGTCTGCCAAAAACTGACTAGAAAGGAGATGCTGAAGGCATAATGATATACAGGAAAGATAAAGCCTTTGGCCAAAATGTTGAATTGAACTTTTTCTCATTTCACTGAGCTGTTTCTTAATATGGTTGCTGATAAAATTTAACATGTTATTTTCTCATGTAATATCAAATTCAAATTTAGTGGTGTTTGTAGTAGTATTACTACTAGTAGTAGACACTGTAGTAGTAACACTAGCAGTAACAATAGTTAACAATAGTTTATTAATGAATAATAAAAATTTGCATTATCATTATAGTTAACAATTACATAGCACCATCATGTCCTATTCTAAGTGCTATCTTTCTATCAACTCATTTAAGGTATTCAACAATGCTAAAAATGTGAGTGACTTTCCAAGGTCAAATAATGGTAACTGCTGTCCATTGAGGCTAGGAAAGTATTTGGGACTCATTCACATAGATAATGAAGACGCAGAAATTAGGGGAATGACTGGTCTAGTTTTGAAATTCAGAAACGTGATTCTGATGCAACAGAGAAAGCTGACTGGAAGAACAGATTTGACCACCTACATGGAGAAGATTGGACTCATAATTTTCCACTCCCAATCCTATGTTTAATAGGTACAGTTAGAGTTAATCAAATAGCAACTCATTCAAGATGGAATTTTCACTTCATCTCCTTTACTTAGGATTTCTGGGTTGGGGTGAAGAGATGGATATTAGGAGTCCTAAGAATAATTTAAGTCCTGAAATTCAGCTAATCCAAGGCAACACGAGACCGGCTCTTCAGTACAATAAGGGTGTGTATGTGTGGATATCAACCTGCTCTAAGTATTTCTTTTCAGGCTACCTCATGGAGACAAGTAGCCCAAGGTAAATACACAAGCTATACATTCCGCTTTTGACTGGAGGCTTGACTTGTCAGTGATAACGATTTACATAGCGATCTTCTCCCTTCCTGCCTAGAAAGTTGCACTAGCTTCAAGCTATGTGCTCTGTTAAAGAGTCATGGGGAGAGAAATCCTTCTTACCTCAAACCGGTTTTTTTTTAATTATTATTATACTTTAAGTTTTAGGGTACATGCGCACAACATGCAGGTTAGTTACGTATGTATACATGTGCCATGTTGGTGTGCTGCACCCATTAACTCGTCATTTAACATTAGGTATATCTCCTAATGCTATCCCTTCCCCCTCGCCCTCCAAACTGGTTTTGACTGTGAATTCTTTTCCAGGAGTAATGCAAGATCTGGATAATGTAGGTGAACTGGTAGTGATGCTGTGGTTGCCAAGAAGACAAGTAGATAAGACAAGTAGATATTATTTTTTAAAATGAGGAAGGTTGTTTAAAGAATGAATAGCCCACTATTGTATATTTTTACCTTGTTTCTTCAAAGTAAATGTTCATATCATTCAGAATCTTTTTTGTGTGTCTTCATGACCTCAGCAAAGACCCTGGAACGTAGCATGTCCCTAGTAGATACTGTAGAATAAATCTATTAATTCACTTTTACCCAATAATTTGTCAACACTTCAGAATAACAAGTTAATCAATTGTATGGATTTTGAAAAAAAGAAAGTAAATTAATCTGTAGAATGCAATATTAGTTTCTAAACTGTTTGTGTGTATGTTTGATGAAATGACATAATATGACTACTTTACCAGAGAAACTTCAAATTTTTTATAAGAGACTATATATCAGAAAAGTTTAGGATTGAAATTGAAGGCAAATATATTTACCTTCGGGGTTTGACTCAGCAACTTTCAGATGACTGACCTTAGAGGAACTATACGACTTCATTAAATCGGTTTATAGCTACAACTGGAAATACATGAGTGTGTACCTCATATGGAGTTTGTGAGCATTAAATGAGATATGCCCTAAGTGTTCCACCTATTGCAAGCATAAAAGTACTCAAAATGTTAGCCATTAGCATTATTGATGGTAATCAGATTTCCTATTATCATTGCAAGAGGATTATAAAATGGATGTTGTGATACAGCACAGTCTAGAAATAAACTTCTTTTTGTAAAATACCCCATTTTTTATAAGAACAAGTCAATAAAAATCTTAGGTGAATTTACAAGTTTTACAATTTATCTTAGGTAAAGGATCTCACTGTCACTGTGCTTAAAAACAAATTTGGCCTGGTGTGGTGGCTCACGCCTGTAATCCCAGCACTTTGGGAGGCCGAGGTGGGCGGATCACGAGGTCAGGAAATCAAGACCATCCTGGCTAACACTGTGAAACCCCGTCTCTACTAAAAATACAAAAAATTAGCCGGGCGTGGCGGCAGGCACCTGTAGTCCCAGCTACTCGGGAAGCTGAGGCGGGAGAATGGCGTGAACTGGAAGGCGGAACTTGCAGTGAGCGGAGATCGCACCACTGCACTCCAGCCTGGGCGACAGAGCCAGACTCCGTCTCAAAAAAAAAAAAAAAAAAAAAAAATCAGAAACGTTTGGCACATAATCATCTGTTCGTACAAAGGTTACAAATTGTCTTAATAAGTATGGGGTTTTGGTAGTAAGCATGTGTGTGTATCTTGGGGGAGGTGGGCATGTAACATGCTTAAGTAATTGTGAATCAAAGATTCCTTCTCTTCAGTATTTGTAAAATGTGCCATTAAATGTTAGCTTTTATTTCAACAAATTCCATGTACTTCTAATCATAGGATTTATTTTAACCTTTGCAACAGTTTGAAGATCAAGCATTTTTAAAATTTTGCACAAAAGATAATAGCAGTTGAATAGCTCTCAGTTATTGCAACATAATAGCTTTTATAAAGTATATTTTAATAACGTGCTTTATATGCAATCTCCTTACAAGATGTTATAGATTTAATATTTCATTGTAATTCATATAGATGGTGGTGATTTTATACTTGTATGCATGAACAGTTTGTAATGCCTGACTGTGTTTTTTTCAGGGATATGTTTGCTCTTAGATGGCTCAAAAGAAAGACGATCCTTCCGACTTGTGTCCTTCCAAGGGTGGTCCGCAGCATTACAGAAGTCAACCTACTGTGTCTCACGTCACTGTTGAATTAGATGGGTTACTGAGGGTGGAGGTTCAAAGTTGGAGTCATCCTCAATATCCCTCTCACCTTGATCTTCAAAATAATTATGGTATTTGCATGTGACATTTTGAAATATTAGACATGTCCATCTGTCAATATGGAACGTGGTTATCCATCATTTTATTCTTTTTCTTCTTCTACTTAAATATTGAAAAGTAAGTACCAATTAAACATATACTTTCCTCTATGCCTTCAGAAGGCAAAGCATTTCTCCTTCCACTTAGTAAAATGTATTCCTTCCTCAGACTCAGTATTAGGATCAGTTTGTGTGAATCAAAAATCATAGAGAAACAGAATGTTGGATTCCAAAGGGCACTAGAAAGTACTGAAGACACCCAGGTTATTGTACAGATGTGTAACATATGGCCATAGAGTGACAGGATTTAAAAACTGTCTCGCTAATTGCAATTTTTAAAAAGCTTTAATGACAAAAATGTCCAAGGCGTGAACTGTCTAGAATAGTAACAACTACCATAATATTTAGTCCCCACTCAGTGAACTAGGATATCACATCTATTGCTTAGGGGAATACCTAAAGGACAAATCTTACATAGTACCTTTCTCGATGAGGAAACTGAGGCTTAACAACACTAACTCTCATGCAATGATACAAGCTGAGTATGGGGCTATTGTGGCAGGAATTGAAGCCTCGCTTTGTCTAACTTCAGAGCAGAATCACAATCCTCCAGGCTACCATATTTCTCAATGAAAAAGATACAAGCCTGGACTCTTGACCAGCAGAGGTCAATAAAGGTATTGCAAGGTAGGATATTGCACAGAAGCTCTTCATTTCAGGCAATAAAGATGACAGAAAAATAGACAAGCCACCAGGGTTATAACAACAAAAAAAGGTAGAAGCTGTGTTGAAAACTTGCTAATGGTTTCAGAAATGTATCCTAATCATCATTTTCTAATTCTGTATAAATGTGTGTGTCTGTGGATATGTGAATTTGTATACCTCCTGGTGTTTCAAACACAAGGCTATGGCTCATAAAAAGCATGGCTTGGGTAAAACAATATACTTTAAATAGTAAATTGTAAAATAGAAAATACTATTCTTTAAAAAGGTTCAAATTAAGTATCTGCATTCAGTCAATCAGTCTTAATGCTTAGAGTTTTCAGGGGAGAAGGAGGAAAATCTCTCTTAGCCCAAGCCCTTGCTAGGTGGAAGAGAAAAGTTTCCCTTGTGCTGACCCTTTTATAAAATTTAAAAGAGAAAGCCAGAACCTTGTGGAGTTTACAGAGTAGCAGAAGGAGAGGATTTTGTATTTACAAAGATTCTTCCAAGGCTCTAATTCCAAAGTAAGAACGCTTTCTTCTGCTACCTCAAAAGTTCTCTTGAGATAGAGGAGTCTTCAGATGCAGACTTTTACTTCCCTATCACATCTCAAGGAGCAGTTCCCAGGATGCTGATTTTCTTTGTAAATGTGACAACACTTCCCTACCAGGTCACAGTTCATAACTGTGTCCCAGTACTTGCAAAGCCAAGTGACACTCAACTGTGCTAACTTTTCTCACCCAAATCCAAGCCTAGCGAAGTATTCCTATAGGAAGACAGCTGCAAAAGCCTTCCTCGAACATTAGCAAAAGAATTATCCAATATTCTTGCATGTGTGGTTTCCTGGCCTGCGTTATGTAGCACTCACAATGTGGGGTGCTAGGCTATGTTAAGGAGCACCATCTTAGATGATGTGAAGCTCAGAGGTCACAAGGCAGTACAGGCTTTTGAAAATCTCATTCAATAATATGCCTAGGGAGTCCGGGCGCTGTGGCTCACGCCTGTAATCCCAGCACTTTGGGAGGCTGAGGTGGGTGGATCACGAGGTCAGGAGATCGAGACCATCCTGGCCAACATGGTGAAACTCCATCTCTACTAAAAATACAAAAATTAGCTGGGCGTGGAGGTGTGTGCCTGTAATCCCAGCTACTCGGGAGGCTGAGGCAGGAGAATCACTTGAACCCGGGAGGCGGAGGTTGCAGTGAGCCCAGATCACGCCACTGCACTCCAGCCTGGTGACAGGACTAGACTCCGTCTCAAAAAAAAAAAAAAAAAAAATTGCCCAGGGAGGATGTCTATTATTAATGCAGGTTCTCAGTTCATATTTGCCAGTGTAAGTAGGGAAGTAGCATAGTCCTTGGATTTAAAAGGGACCACATAAACCATGTGATTGGGTGGTACATGTAAAAGGATATCTCACTCAGGGCTTTCCTACCTTGCTGCACTGGCATGCTGCAAGATTTAGGAGTGGATGTCTTAAGAGGCCTGCTCTGTAGGGCAACCTGGAACCGCAGTGTTAATCTCAACACACTTTGAATGGTGAAGAGTTACCATATGGGTGGGAACACCATCTGTAATGCTGATGGATTCACAAAAGCTCTGGTGAGGCAATATGATCACTAGAGAAAACACAAGACAAGGTGTCCAAAGTTCTGGTTTCTAGTGTGGGTCTAATGCCATCTTAGTCATCCCACTTGGCCTTCTGGGTTATCGGGATGATCAAAAGAAATACTTGGAAGAGCAAATCGTGTTCGATAAAAGTAAGCACGTTTCCATGAGAGCTTTGCTCCCATTTCCACAAGAGCCCTTCCGTGTGTAAAGAAACATAAGGAAGAACCAAGTAAACTGAGGGAGGGGGTGGCACAGTTTAGGCAGAGGAAGTATAGGTTTTGGAAATAAGCTAGTTTTGCATTCCAATCCCAATTCCCCACCTTATTAGCCAACCTGGGACAGTGACTTAATTTCTCTGAACCTATTTCTTTATCTGTTAAAAGGGGGTTGATATTAATAGCCCTATCTCACAGGATTGAGGTGAGATCTAAGTAAGAGTTCATATATCCTGGAAGGTACTAGGTAGTCAAAAAAGTATTATTTTCGTTGGTTCTATCTAAGTATATTCTCCAACTTCCACCTCCCTTGTTCTTTACTGAGCTATTAAAAATGTATTTGCTCACCGCATAAATATATACACCTACTAAGTACCCATAAAAGTTAAAAATAAAAGATTTTATAAAATGCATTTGCTCAAATATATTTGTAAAGTAGCAGAAACAGAAAACTAGCATTAGCCTTTTCTGTGGCCATTTTAGATCATTTTAAAATTAACTGCATAAATTAAGTTGTTTTTATACCCAAATATACTAGAAAGATAAATCTTGTTTTAAAATATCTTTTGCCAATATTTCAAAACCCCATTTCATAATCTTTTTTTTTTTTTTTTTTTTTTTTTGAGACCGAGTCTCACTCTGTCGCCCAAGCTGGAGTACAGTGGCACAATCTTGGCTCACTGCCACCTCCGCCTCCCAGGTTCAAGTGATTCTCCTGTTTCAGCCTCCCAAGTAGCTGGGACTGCAGGTGAGTGCCACCACACCCGGGTAACTTTTGTATTTTTAGTAGAGATGGGGTTTCACCATATTGATCAGGCTGGTCTTGAACTCCTGACCTCATGATCCACCCACCTCGGCCTCCCAAAGTGCTGGGATTACAGGCGCAAGCCACCACATCCGGCCCCCATTTCATAATTTTAGAGAGTTTTAGACAGACGTAAACTGTCCAAGGGCTTACCCATATACCTTTTCTACTTCCCACGTCTCTTCTAAGCTGATGTCATAGTCTGTAAGTAGAAAGCATGTGACAATTTTGTTTAAAGACTTATTATTTAATTATTATGTTTCACATCTGATTTGAGGTAAAATGGCCATGATTTACCTTCTAGTGCCAATTCCTAGAAAATGTATAGGGTTAAAAAACAAAATTGGTCTCTGAAAATTCAAGAACAAAAAAAGATCATCATGTTTGTTGGTTCACTCAGATTGTTCCGACTTCATGCCAAGTCCTGTCAGCCTCAGCTATTCGGCAAACGTCATGTGTTAGAATCAAAATGCACACCTTTCCAAAGCAAAAACAAAAAAATCAGAACCTGTGTGAACAGAAAAGTATACACAAAAGTATACATTAACCCATCCATCCAGGGGCTAAAAGAAATTAGCCTGGGCCTAGTGAGAATCACTCAGTGGACCCTGAATCCATTCCCTATGGCTTTTCTCTGCTTGCTTATCCTCCGCCTTCCCTCTTTCTCTCTGGGGACTATCCTACTCTCTTTCCTTCCCTCAGTCTTCATTTTCACTTTACCTCATTTTCTCTCTCATTGGTTTTGATCCTCTGTGTTTCTTGAATGCTGTGATCCTGTGAAAATCTCTTACTTTCTGTATGTTTTCTGGCTCTAGGCTCCTTTTTTAAAATTTATTTTTATCTTTATTATTATTATTATTTTTTGAGTCAGGATCTTGCTCTGCCACCAAGGCTGGAGTGCAGTGCTGCCAACACAGCTCACTGCAGCCTTGATTCTCCTGCCTCAGCCTCTGGAGTGGCTGGAACCACAGGTGCATGCCACCACGCTCAGCTAATTTTTAAAAATATTTTGTAGAGCTGGGGTCTTGCTGTGTTGCCCAGTCTGGTCTCAAACTCCTGGGCTCAAGTGATTCTCCTGCCTCAGCCTCCCAAAGCACTGGGATTACGGGTGTGAGCCACTGCGCCCAGCTTAGGTCCTTTCTTATGTTGTATCGCTTGTAGTGTGACTTTTGCTTTGTATTTTTGGATTTATGTCTCACCCTCTATTTGCCACTTGGCTCTGTGGTTTGTGTCCTTTGACACTGTCGTACCATCTCATTTTGTTTACGTGAATGTGATGATGGGGAGCTGGGAGAGTCTCCATGTTTATTGTTTGGTCTTTCAGCTTTTTTTTTGCTTGTGTCTTTCCTCCAACTGGTGGGATGGAAGAAAAGATAGGAACATTTAAATGCATTCTTTCTTGGGGGTTTGATGGGGAGGGTCTCGCTGTGTTGCCCATGCTTGAATGCAGTGCCATGATCATACAGCTCACTGCAGCCTCCAACTCCCGGGCTCAGGCGATCCTCACAACCCTAGCTTCCCAATGTGCTGAGATTATAGACATGAATCACAGTCTTAAATGCATTTCTGATAGGCTAGTTGGAATGTGAAATTTGGGTTCAGCTGTTAAAAACTAAGACCTTTCTTTACAGTGAGAGTTTAATGACAGGAAAAACAGAAGAGAGTACTCGAAAAACAGTGGCCTTGATCAATAGGATCAGCCACTGCAAACATCTAATGATTTCTGAAAACACCTCGAAAAGCTGATTATAAATGTTCCTACAAAGTCAAGGATGCAATCAGAGGATGAGCTTTGCCAAAGGAAAGTTCCTTTAAGAGAAAAAATAATAGGATGTGCACACACACACACACACACACACACACACACACGAGTATGACAAAAGGCAAACTGCAATGAGAAATTCATTTATACTTTTAGGTTCCTATACACACACACACACACACACACAAAAGCAAAGAAAAACTCCACTATAAATAACCCTGCCACATTCTAAATAAAGCTTTTGAGTGGCTAGGGAGTCTGACTTGCTTCTAAGAGTTACAGGATTTGGTCATTTTTAATAGCATGTTTGCTCTTTCATCAAATTACTGTTCCTCAGAGTATTTGCTAAAGGCATAAAGGGGTTATTCTCAGTGGCCAAGGTGCACCAGTAGCAGAGGACATGACCAGAACTGCTCAGGAGAAAGTCACCAAGTTGGGGGCTGGAATGGAAGAAATGCAACAGAGAAGTACATACCTATTTGGAAAAAGACTTATAAAATTACGAGGGGTGTCAGGGAAGTCACTGCACAGAGTTAAGTAAATTACAGATCCCACCTCTGGAGCCTCTGTAATATTGTCCACCAGCTCGGTTTCCAAGAGTACAGGGAATTGTTACTAAATTATTCAGCATTAACACAATTAGTTCAAGCAACTGAAGGGTACAAGCGTTTTGTCTTCTTTTAGTTCCTGTCTATGTGTACAGGATTTTATTTTTCATTCCACTCTTCTTTTTGGTGTTCTGGGATTCTCACTTTAAGAAGAACCTAGAAAATTGCTCAGTTTTGGCTAAAGATTCCAGTGAGCTCTCTAACTTTATGCTACAGCTCTGGCGTGGTTAAAAGCTCTACCCAGCTCAGGCAAAACCAGAATCATTACACTCTGGTCACCAAGCCAGTGAGAATTTACTTCCATCCAAAAGTCTTAATTCTCTTATCTGCAAAATGGAAAATAATAACATGTAAATATATTTAAAGCACGTAGCAAGATGTCTGCAATTTTCAATAAAACCATTTTTCTCTTCTTGTTACTCCTTCTCCATCATTTTTTCTTATTCATCAGCATGATCATTTTTAATATATTTTCAAAATGAGAAAGCAAAACATCAAGATACTAGGCTAACCCCCGTATTAGGAGAATAACCCCCAAATTGTGGTGTACTTGGTAGCAGCCCTGCCCTGGCCCAGGCTATGCCAATGTCCTCTCCTCTGATTCCCATAAAATAAATAAAACAGAGCCAGCACAGGCATAATCTTCAAGGACATTTTTCTTTTCAAAAGGGATTTATGTGCACCTCTGTTCCTGACTAGCAAAGCATATAGAGGTGCAAAAAATATGTGTGGTGGCTTTGTAATTAGAGAAACATCTCTCATTGTCTGCTCAAATCTTACTAAACCTTTTACATTCTCGTTATGAGACCATACCTTTGTTTCCTTCCATGATCTCACTGTTCTCATCTGCAAATTGGGGTCACAGCCTAGCACACTGAGCACCTACCACATAAGGTTCAAATGAGATCGTGTGTTGCCATGGTGACAGGAACAAATTCTGTGATCACCACGCACAGGTTTGACTCTGGGCTTCATCACGTAATCACTATTTGTCTCCCCTGCACCTTCTAGTGGAAATGACTATTCCCTTCAGTGACTTTCTCCCGATCTGGTAATGTGTGTAATGGTACCTTTATCAGGGGATTGATGTGAAGATTGAATAGGCAAACTTTAATAAATTGTCAGCCATATAGTAAACACTCAATAGATACTATCATTTTATTCAGGTTACTTAAAATCTCTTTTTCTCTTGGGGGTAGGCACGGTGGCTCACGCCTGTAATCCCAGCACTTTGGGAGGCCGAGGTGGGCGAATCATCTGAGGTTGGGAGTTCGAGACCAGCCTGACCAACATGGAGAAACACCATCTCTACTAAAAATACAAAAAAAATTAGCCGGCCATGGTGGCATATGCCTGTAATCCCAGCTACTCAAGAGGCTGAGGCAGGAGAAGCGCTTGAACCCGGGAGGTGGAGGTTTTGGTGAGCCAAGATCACACCATTGCATTCCAGTCTGGGCAACAAGAGCGAAACTCCATTTCAAAAAAAAAAAAAAACAAACCCTCTTTTTCTCCCCCATTTTCATGTCCCTGGATAATGTCATCAGTTTCCTAGTCTCAACCACATATTCACAGAAAAAAAAAAAAATAATAAATGTATGCAACCTAGCTGGGTTATTCTTAGGATTAGGGAGAAATAAAAATATGCTGCTGTTTCCCAGTATTCCTCAGCCCTTCTGATCAGGCTCATTTGTATTTTGCTACTGCCTTCCATGGAAGCCCAGTGACATTTGATACTCTGTAGATTTCAGAACACACCTGCTGCATTGTGGTAAATGCATATAGAGAAAAGGAAGTAGTCCACGGAACTGAGCAGACAACAGTTAACAGTTCTCACTGAGGAACTGAGCTGGTGGTAGGAGCATGGGTGCACACGCAGGCGGTTGCTTTTCACCATCACCTGCAATGTGGAAGGAGTCCCATCAGCCCACCATGTTCATCACCTACCACATGGGGTTCAAATAAAATCAACAGCTGTTTCCTTCCAAAACCTCACTGGGGCTTTTCCAAACACTAGCCCCCTTGACCCTTTTTTAAAATTGGGTGGTATTCAAAAGTGACTCTGGCTGGGTACAGTGAGCAAAAAAGCATGATTTGACCCACACAGGGGTTGATTGATGATTGGCTGATTTCCTAAAAACTAAATGTGTATTTCATTTTAAAGCCTTTAATGTGCATAAGAATGACCTGGGGGTAGTGTTAAAACACAGATTCTGATTCAATAAGTCCAGGTGTACAGGTGTTGAATGAAATTCTGTATTTCTAACTAGCTCCCATGTGTTGCTGCTGGTGGTCTGCAGACCTCACTTTGAGTAATAAAAATGTAGTGTATTATATTTCTCCTCTAGGATATAACATCTAAAGGGATTCCTAAACATATTAAAATCTGAGGTTAGAGAGCCAGTGCTGATGAGAAAACATGCTCATATCTTAACTGAGTATTCCGATTTTTGTGCACAAGGCTGCCTATTGAAATACTGTGTAATGAAATATTCAAAGACTTAGGGACAGAAATGTGGATGACCAAATTAGGCCAAGGTGTGTATGTGCATGCAAGTGGGTGAACTTAAGTTAATTATAATGGAAATGATATGTACAGATGGAAAATGATGAACTATTTTTAAAATACCATTGTCTAGCAAACATTCTTAGCCAGGCCAAAAGAAATTCTGTAAACGCTGTAACACTTTTATGTTTCTTAAATAACATCGTTCCATCAATAACTTTTCTAGGTCATTCCTATCTGTTGAAAAAATTACAAGCAACCTGTAGGCTGATTATATTACTTGAAGACTCATAAGATAGTTTCCCAATTAAAAAATCAAATATAAAACCTTCACATCTGGTTAATATCTGGTCTATTCCATAGTTATGGAACTTGTTTAAAGTGCATTTAGCAATGCAGAAAGACTGTAGCTGTTCTTTCTCTCTTCACGGTTTCATAAAAATGATTAAATAAGCCTAGTGCTTTATTAATTGATGAGATTGGCCATACAAGTGTTTAGCCAGAGGTGTAGTTTTTAAAACGAGATTCTATTTACCAAATTTGTTTTACATTAAGTAATAGTCCCCAAGAATTTGCTATGAATGGATGGCATTGATGTTAAGATAATTGAAAAATATATTATTTTTTCTCATTTTATTAAGTTTTACATTTTAATAAAAGCATATTAAGAAAATAAAATGCAGAAAATTATTTTTTAAAACTCATAATCCAACCACATATATTGGGGGAAAAATGATTGAATATATTGATATATTTCCTTGCAGGTTCTCCTGTATTGCTTTGCGGTATAGTTACTAATCTGAATCAATGTTAGAAATTAACTCCTCAATTTTTTTTAAGGTGGGTTACCTGGATATCACATACTCATTAGATATAATCATGCATTTGGGATTTTTTTATGATTCTGTGTTGTTTTCAACTGGGGAAATCTCCACATCAAAACAGTGAATAGTGGTTGTAGACGTGATTTGCATTCTCTTTAAATTAACTACTTAAATCAAGACCATTGGCAACGTGTATGCATTTGTGGGGGTGAAGGTAATTGAAAAAATAGCGGTAGAATGACTGAAAGTATTGAATATGGGTGTATGGGTGAGCAGGATAATGGGCACTAATGGCTCATTATTTTTGTAAATTTGAATACATACATCTATATTCATGGTTTGAAGATAGATACAAAAATGTTTAAATGTATTTTTTCATGTTCACACACATATTTTAACAGATATATGCCAGGCACTCTGACTGTATCACACATATATTTTAATAATTATTTTCTATACACATTTTATATCTTGCCTTTGATATTTATTAAGTTGCAACCACACTCTCATGTTATAAATCTTAATTTTTTAATGACTTTATGCTATTCTGTCACGTGAATATGCAATGAGTCACTTTCCAGTCATGTAGCATTTATATTTGCCCAATGCTTCCCTGTGAATTTCAGCTTCATACTTGTAATAGGAATCAATACTCTGAACTTGTTTTTTTATACTGACTATCTTGTTGCAATCTATTTAAAAACAGAATTATATAATCTGGTTGTGTCATCCATAAACATATGACTGCTATTATTTTGCTTCAAGTGGGAAAAATATCTGCCTTCATGAGATGACTCTCAAATAGCCGACAAAATATGCAAGATTCTTCTTATAAGAAAGCTGAGAATTTACTTCTCAGAGCATCTACAAACATAAGCATCGATTATCCACTCTCTCTCACCTCATCCCTTGGTAAGGAATGAGATGAGCAGGGTGAGAGTCTGGAGCTACAGGAAAAAACAAAAAGGATTAAGAGATGATTTGGGAGTTTGCTCATGAACAAACTCAGCTAAGAAATCCTCCATGTGCATGTATGTGCATGTGTAGGTGAGCATGTGTGTTCATGTGTAGGTGAGCATGTGTGTGTTTAGGGTTTCTGCTAATTTCTGCTAATTTAAATGACTAATATTATTCTCTTTATTTATATTATTTATATTAGCAGCCAAAGATTTCCAACAGCTCTGGGATACCCCTATTTCTAAGTCGGAACATTGGACAAGAGGGAGCCAACTCTTGTTGTTTGGCCAGGTTGAGACACGCGTGCTGACTTGCATTCCTGCCAAATTATTGGTGCATAAGGCTCTGTCTGAGTAGGTAGAAGCTTCATGGAACTGACAGTGAATTGTTCCCACAAGGCCGAAGATACAATTAAGCTGTGACTGCGTAATCCAGTG
This sequence comes from Gorilla gorilla gorilla, assembly GCF_029281585.2. NCBI lineage: Eukaryota > Metazoa > Chordata > Mammalia > Primates > Hominidae > Gorilla > Gorilla gorilla. The sequence goes on from NC_073242.2 coordinate 91,112,374, forward strand.
CTCTTAACATGCAAACGGCCAGCAAAAAATAATGGCATGTCAAGTGCAATTTTCTCACCAGTCGCAGACACCGTAAACTGTAATATAGTGTAATTATTTGGCATCCCGCGTCCTTCATACTAAGCACCACCCAAACGATTTCCAAGTTACAGTAAAGAGGGAAGGTTAGAAGGTCAAATTTAAAGAGAGAAAATGAGTCAGTGCCTTGGAAGAAGAGAATTATAAATAGATGTGGCATTACCAGCAAGAGAGTTACATCCAAATAAGGAACAGCTCAGAAGCCCAGGTAGGAGGAATAAAGGGAGGAAAGAGAGCAGAGAAGTTTATGTAAGAGAGAGGATTTAGTATAGAAGAACTATGACCACCTGCAGAGCAGACTGGTTTTTTTTTTTCCCAAAATAAGCAATATAAGGAATTGAGGATCACAGGACTTACAGAACAAGGACTAAAGCAACCTGAGCCAAAAATCGATGTTACATATACCCCCCCACCACAAACACACACACACACACACACACACACACACACACACACAGAGGCTGAGCATCTCTAATCCGAAAATCTGAAATCTAAAAAGCTCCAACACCTGAAAGTTTTTGAGCACTGACATGACACTAGAAGTAGAAAATTCCACACCTGACTTCATGTGATGGGTCACAGTCAAAGCTTTGTTACATAAAAATGTTATTTTAAAAATTATAGAAAATTTCCCTCAGGCTATGTGTGTAAGGTAAATATGAAACATAAATGAATTTCATGTTTAGACTTGGCTCCATTCTCCAAGATATCTCAATATATGTGCAAATATTCCAAAATCTGAAAATATCTCAAATCTGAAATACTTCTAGTCCCAAGCATTTTAGAAAAAGGATATTCAATGAACATGTGGGGCATGTGTGTGTGTGTGTGTTTGTGTGTGTGTATTCCAGTTCCATAGGGGTTTGTATCTTAAATATATAATATCTTAATCCCATACACTCAGAAGTGAGGAAATTGCACCTAACAGAAATGACTTTATTTCCCAGTTACTTTGTAGTAGAATTAAAAGAGAAAGAAGCCAGATCTCCAAGAGATCCTTGCTTATCTTTCTAACTTGACACAAGAGACTTTAAGCCTAGTTCTCTGTGTTTCAGCGCAACAGACTGAATGTTTACGACCTTCGTATGTTGAAGTTCTAATCTTCAATTTGATGGTATTAAGAGATGGGTCTGTTGAAAGGTAATTTGGTCATGAGGGTAGAACCCTCATGAAGGTAACTAGAGCCCTTCTGAAAGAAGCCCCAGAAAGCTTCCTTGCCCTCTTTCTACCAATGAGAGAATACAAGAAGATTGCAGTCTACAAACTGGAAAAGGGCTCTCACCAGAACCAACCATGCTGGCACCCTGATCTTAAAGATTACCAACCTCCAGAATTGAGGGAAATAAATTTCTATTGTTTATTAGCAACCCAGTCTATCTTAACTTATTATACAGCAGAACTGACTAAGACACACTCAGTTATCCTGACCCTCTCTCAGCTCTGCATATAGCCTTGAACGTGCTATTTCCTCTACCGAAAATGCTCTTTTTCTCTTTATCCCTGAACCCTGGTTCAACAACAGGTTAATGCATATCAGCTTCCAGGTTATTTCCTTTGGGAAGATTCCATCCTCCCATAGAATAGGGCAGCTTCCTCTGTATATGCTTCAAGAGAACCACATTCCTTCACGTCAGAGTACTTATTTCAGTTTTCTTGTGATGTTTCTTCATGTGATTATCTGTTTTAATGTCTGTCTCCCTCTAGGAGCTCATTAGTTCCATGCAGAAGGCATAGATAGATCTGTGTTTGCTCAGAGCTGAGAATCCATTGGCAATGAACTGCTCTGCAGATAGTAGATGCTCAATAAATATTCGTGGCATGGTTGTATCAATCACCGTCCTGACTTGCAGCCAAGGGTTCTCATAATGACATCAAGCTGTCTACCATAAAGAGTATTTGCACATTTTACCACAGAATAGTATTTTTGTGTTGTGGCCAGATTCATCAAAAACCACCACAGGTTTTCTCTTTCCTAAGACCAGAACAAATAAGCATAATTGGGCTAAGTGTCCCATGAGCCACTTTTTTCTCTGTCACAATTTCCAAAGAAAGTCAACACTGAGGTACATGGAGATGTGAATGCTCAATGTTTATGTGTTTGTGAACAGGCTCTGCCTTGCCTTGGTCCACAGAGGACTGGAGGCAGGAATAGAGTCTATTTGACTGGTATTTGCTTTTCAGAAATCCAGACAAAAGCTTTCTGCTCCAGTTTGTACCATAAGCCCAAACAAAAAAGTCTGAAGATAGTTGGAAGACAACGTCTTGCTTTATGACAGTGGTAAGAAAGACAGTCTCCACAGAGGTAATTCTGCAGCTTTTCGAAAGAGAGTTGCTTAAACAAGTTAACATTTTCTTCCTGCCCACTACCTCAAAGAAAGACTTTCAAAATCAATACATAAAAACATTTTTAACTACCCAGGTGGTCTATAAAATACTCATATGAAAGAGAGAACATGAAAGTTCCTTTATTGAAAAATGCCACTGAGCTTATATGACTATTATAAATTCTTCCATTATGTAGGTAAATTATTCATTTATTTTTTCATGTAAAGTATTTACTGAGCAGTTCCTATATGCAGGCAGGGTTCTAAGTTCTGGGAATACAGAGCAAAGACCAAAGGACTCAAAAAGCCTTTTCTTTGTGGAACTTGCTTCCTAGAAGAGACAAATAATAAACATAATAAGGTATAGAGTATGTTAGATAATGATTATCAGGAAGAAAAACAGTCAAGCATAGACAAACGGTATGAAATATTAAAGGAGGAACAATTACATTTTAGAAGAACTGATAAGGAAAACCTCTCTAAGAATATGACTTTCAGGCCAGGCACAGTGGTTCACACCTGTAATCTCAGCACTTTGAGAAGCCAAGGCCGGAGGACTGCTTGAGCTCAGGAGTTTAAGATCAGTCTGGGAAACACAGGGAAACACAGGATACCCCATCTCTACAAAAGATTTAAACAAAAATAGCCAAGCATGGTGGTGCATGATTGTAGTCCCAGCTATTAAGGAGGGACTATTCACTTGTGCATGGGAGATCGAGGCTTCAGTGAGCTGTGAGTGCATCACTGGACTCCAGCTTGAGTGACAGAGCAAGACCTTATCTTAAAAAGAAACCAATATATATGACCACTAACTTCATTCCATTTCAACAGAAAATATAAAGGCTTATGTTGCTTCTGGCCGAGGGAAGCATCTTACTCTCAGTCATCTTACTCTCTCCCCAGTGACTTTGCATAAACTCCTCTATCTTGCTGGGGCACTTCACTTCCCACCCCACACCCCTGGGCCAGTGACTCTTCAACACATACAGAAACATCACCTCCACACTATACAACATGTACCTGTGAAGGGGCTCCCAGAGTCTTGTTATTCACCTAGTGAGGTAATTGTTAATTTGTCTGCCACTCCAACTACAAACACATACACACACACATACAATTAAGAATACAATTACAACTACAATTACTATATAGCAGGCACTATGCTTCTATTATTTTCTTTACTCTTACAAATTCTTATTTATCTTATTTGCATAATCCTTGAAAAACTTCAGTAACCTTCTCAGGGTTAACACCCAGAAAGTGGCCAAGCTCCTATTCAAACCTCGAGAGAGTACATCTCTGATGCTAAGGAGCTTTCTCAGCATCCAGCTGCCTACCAATATACTAAAAACAGATGATGGATGCTGTAAGGTTATATGTGAAGCTCTGAAGAACCTATCACTCAAAAACTAGCTCTGCCCTTGAGCTTGAACTCAGCCTGCTAGGTCAGAGGCCCCGCCATAGTGACTCGCAGGAGGGCCTTTCAAAGAGCAGGTGTGCTCATAAGTAAGTAATGCTTCTCAGCCGGTTCCTGGGGAGAAGCTGGGAGGTGAAGTGGTTTAAAGAGTCGGATGTGGAAGAGTGTGCACAGAGGTAAAACACTAAAGCACCGGTGGGCACCCCGTTCAGATCATCTTCGCACTCAGCCTGACTCATAATCTGAAGCAGTCACCTGAAATGTATTTTTGGCTACGCTACAACCCAAGATCCTCCAAGGCTACACTGTCATAATTCAGGAGCATTTTTCTTTAAAGGGAAATAGGTATGATGGGAAATGTTCGCAGAAAAGTTTTCCAGAAAATAAACTCTGACTTAACAATTGTTTGGGAATTGGTCATGGTAGGAAGCCGTGAAAAGGCTAGATAAAAACCATCACTAAGACTCAAAAGCATTTGGGCTATTTCAAAATCCTAAGGTTCACTGGCAACATTTCTGTCATTCAGAGAAGCATGAACATCTCACGTGTCAATAAGTCACAAGCAGATGCTGAATGCCTGGCTGTTTACCTCTATCTCTATTACTTCATGTAAGGAATGGAGATGAAATCAGTTATCGGATTCTGAGTCCAAAGCAACCCCACGTTAATTACTTTTTCTACCCAGATAAAAATGAATTGTTCTCCCGGGCATAGCATGTTTTGTTATTTACATTATGCAAGACACAGTCAGAGTGATATACCTTCATAAAAAGATAACTAAGAAAAGCAAGGAACAAAGCATCCACTATGTAAATATGCATGTATTCCCAGAATTTCATAAGGTATGAGAATGCCTTGCCTTAGGGCTGATTAAAGAAGTTCTGAATATCCAGAAGTAGGCATGTAGAGACCTTACATTCTATACTCAATAACTCGTAAGTGTAAATTACAGTTTAAACTCCAGTTAGCTGGTTCCTAATATGTAATAAGGTATAGTGGGTGAAATAATGGCCATTGGAATTTCCAACAGGATTCAAACTCAGGCAGATAATTTACCAGCTCTGTGATCTTGGTTTGGTTTATTAATCCATCTAAACCTCACTTTTGTACCTACAAAAAAGATAAGATAATGCTGGTAAAGAAGCTCATATCCAAAACCCATGGGGCCAGATGGATCTTGGAATTCAAAACTTTTCATACTTCAGAAACATTAAGGTATATAAACTATATGGTAAGTAACACCCTCAGCAGGGTCTGGGGCAGCACCCCGTAATCAACCACATTAACATTTTTTGCAGCAAAATATATGAACAGTCACAATTACGCATTATGACTATAATAGCCTCAAGTCGGTTCTGCTCCCTGAGTTTGTATCAAGGATACAAAAAAATCTTTCAGATTTTATACTTTGAACTTAGGACAAAGGGAGTGCAGACTTGTTTCATACATATATATTTGTATCCATACATGCAAATGAACATATATATGCATATACTGAAGGGGGGCTATTGTTCGAATCAGAAAGGTTGGTGCCCACAAAGTGCTTTTATAATAGTGTTCAACAGACAATAAGCACTCAGTATTGGCCAAAACATAAGTTCCTTAAAGGCAGAGATCACTGTTTTGTTCATTGATATGCCTCCTGTGTCTAATAGAGCATCTGGCACATAGGAAAGGCTCAATAAATATCCATGTAATGATTCATGATATCTCCTTATGCAGGCTTTCTTCATCCAAGTAGAACCATATGAAATGAGAAACATAATCCTTGGGGAGGCTCAATTTGTTTTGCAAGACAATAGGGTAAAAGCAGTAATGCAATCAGAAGTTCCCAGTAAACACAAAGAGTTAACTCAAGTCCTGAAGATCAGCATTTAATTCCCCTCCTATTTTTCTTTTAAATCATTGCATTTGGGAAGTGAATAACATAGGCCTGATTCACTTCTAAAACTTATCAAGAAAATCAGTCATTGGCAGGCTCCTAATTGGAATTATACCTACATGAAGATGTGCATCAAAATTAAAAGGAGCTTATGAACAGTTCTGAGGAATAAACACGCGTAGTCTCCAATAACCCACAGTGTGATTTTGGAAAGCAGGCAGCCCATGTCTACACAAAGAACACTTGTCTAACCTGCCAACAACAGCAAAACAAATGTAAGTCCAGTCTAACACACACACGTGCGCACACACACACACACACACACACTCCACTAAACTAAAATTTTGATTCTGTACATTTGATTTCACCTGACAATGAATGAACTAGTTTCCTATTGCAAAGTTTTTCAAATAGTACAATGCACAGTTAAGCATCTACTTTAAGAACTTCCTTTTCTCCATCCTAGGTTAATTATTGAAAAAGCAGATGATAAAACAAAAAAGATAAATATCTACCTGCAATTAGAGATATCTGCATAGCCTTAAAATAAAATAAAACAAAATAAACTCTCAGTAATTGAAGTGGTAGGAATTCAAACTGAGAAAATGTGCATATCTCTTCCAAGTACTATAAACTAGAGAAAAGGTTTGGCATGAGATCTCTGTCGTGTGAGTGAGAAAGAAAACGTTATTTGTTTTTGCATTATATAAGCAGTGTTATATTTTACTGATAGCCGGGTGGAAGAGGTGGTAGGAGAAGCTTTCCCTACAAGACCATTTAAAACTGTTACCTTGGGATTAATCGTATTCCTAACAGAACGACAGGTAAACTCACTAACCATCTGGCTTGAACAATTTACAGCTAAGTGTGGTCACAATTAAAAAGAGTCTGGTATTAAACATCTTAAGACCACTAACAGACCCTGAAATTGAGATCTTAAAAACAAAGCTTACCCGGCCAACAAGAATCGGTTCAGGTCCAGAAAACTCTTCCAGGACAAACATTTGATTCCAAACCCAGCCTCTTTTGGAGCGGTTCAAAATTCGCTGTTCTTCACCCAGACTGTTTAGTTCCAAAGGGGATCCACTCATTAAAACTTGAGACTGATTCATCGGAGCCATGTAAATGCAAGGGGGAAGAGTAATCCATAATATTATTAATGGAGTCCAGAGATCCAAGAGCATTTCCGCTAGCCGTTCTGGCATGGTCCCACCAGTTAAGCAAATCACCACGAAAATGAGACAATTATTTTTTTTGTCTCCGGTCTGCAGCCATCCAATTCATCATGCAGTGCCGAGCATTTACTTACAGCTCTGCCACGTGTCTATAGCACGGGAAACAGACATCATCTAAGCAGCTTTTCTAAGACCACAATCCATTGGCTTTTCTTTTCATTGAAGTTTCCTGCAAAAACAAGGAGGAAGAAAGATAAGGGTCTACTCAAACTGGTTTTAAAATAAAATCACTGCTTTTCAAAAGCACCTGAAGTGAACAATAGTAGGCACTTCTCAAACTCTTGAGTTAAGAAAGTGGATCTGAAGAATTAGAATAAGTAGGCTAGTAAGTCCTTTAATTTTTAAGCTTTATTTAGATTTTAGCTTTCATTGGTAGCTATGTGACCTATCAGAAACTGGTTTGCATAATAGTTCTCTTTTTCCTCCTTGCTTCTTTCTTTCCCATCTCCCTCTCTTCCTTCTTTTCTTCCTCTTGACTTTCCTCCTCCTCTGTCCATCCCTTCCTCTCTCTTTCTTCCATTCTTTTTTGTTTTAACACTTCGGGGTGTATGCTAACACAGCCCACTTGTCGAACACACTGTAGGCCTTTTATTCTTTCTTTCTTTCTTTTTCTTTCTTTCTTTCACTTTTTTTTTACCTGTTTAAAAGACACATTTTAGTTCCTTTTATGCTAAACTCCATGAAATAACTAGCTTTGAATTAACAACATTAAAAAAATAAATGAGAATGGGAAGGGGAATTTACCCCAATTTTTACAACCTTAGCTTCCAGGATTCATCAGAAGGGATTGCCCAGTTCAGGGTGCAGAATGCAATCCTCTGCCAGGATGCTAATAACAAGTGAATAAAATTAGAATGCTCCCAGAGAAAAATTCTGTAATGTCCAGCTTGTATGCTATAATCAGGACAGTGTCAGGGTCCCCATTCTAAATGTACAGTTAAACAGGAGATTTAAATTGTGGAAATCCCCCTTGGGAATAAAATATGGTAACAAATGTAATGTTCAATTGAAGAGATTCAGAAAGGCAAGGGCACAAAAAAATCCCCATTACCTGAGGTGTCAGATACATTTTTTGCTTACCCTCAGCGTGGCAAAATGTGTTTCTTCCCTCTCAAAAAAAAAATATTTTTAAAGAAATAATGTTCACTGCAGATCCAAGAGAGAAGCTTTGCTGAATTAGACTAAATGGGAAAATAATTTCTCAGGACACCCTCGGGGACAGTGTGGCTCAGGGAATTCATAAAAAGGGAGGAAACCTTTCACCTCTAGGTCTCTGGTTCCATTCTGGCTCAGAATAAGAAAGCTAGAAAGTCATTAACATTAGCTGGGCTGGTGAGTGGCCTTACTGAAGCCAGCTGAAAGGGGCAGACCCAGATTGTACTGCAAGTACAGGCAGTATCTGATCTAACAAGATGGCCAGTAGAATCACCCTGCTTGTCATTCTTTGCCTGGGCTCAGCTCAATCACCGGGACTCTATAATTCAAAAGGTCTCAACCTGATGAGTATAGAGGAGTCACAGCAAGCAGCAGTTGCTTTGGAAATGGAAGACAAAGAAAACAGCTTTCAATGGGGAGCCAATACAGAGAAAACGGAGTCCAGAACAAAGTCTCCTCCTTTCCCTGGAATTGCAGAAAATCTTCCCCTTAAAACAGATTCCCCTTAAGTCTTTCTCTCATCCAGCGTGTGAGCAGACCTTGGCAGGCTTCAAAACTTAAACTAAACAAAATTCAAAAGGCCCCCATAAAGAAAGCCCCAAATATTTGTATCTTTCTGAATGGTCAATCCACTTATTACTTTAACAGCATTTACAGCATACCCATGCTGTGCTCTCTCTAGACCCAAGCGAGAAGTTGGTGATAAGGCATCTTGTGTGTGCTGAGGACTGTCTGTTCTGGAAACAGATACACCTGGGTTTGGATCCCAGCTCACCCTGCTTGCTGTCTCTGTAATGATGGACAAGATAGTCAAGTTTCATGACCTTCAGTCTTTTCTTCTGCAAAGTGGCACTAATAATAATTCCTACCTAACAGGACAATGGTGTGGTTCAGAAATAAGACACATGTAAACCAGCCAGGTCATGGGAAATACTTGGTAAACTGGAATCCATGTGGTTATCCTGGGCTAGATGTGTGGTGATGACAGGATTCCTGCCCTAGAGAGGCTTTGAGAAAAAAAGAAAAATGAATGAGCAGAGTGAAGCTATGTAACTTCTGCAGTAAAAGTTGGTAAGGTATGAGGGTGTCACAAAGTTTCTCAAAGATCTTCCCTATGGTGGAGGATGAGGATGGTGCTAGAGGGGAAAGAAAGACCTGTGCCATTTAACACACATGGGGAGATCCATTCTAGTCATGGAGGCTCAGCCTAAACTTCTCAGAGAAAAGGGACTTAACTCTTTCCAGTTCTCCCCTACTCCATGATAGACCGTACTTCAATGTGCAAAAGCCATGTATGTTATTCTCCAAAGGCATAAGTTTTGTTTGTTTATTTGTTTACTCAGGCTCATATTTATGGGCTCAAGTGATCCTCCTGCCTCAGCCTCCAGAGTAGCTGGGCGTGCACCACCATGCCTGGCTAATTTTATTATTACTATTATTTTTAGAATTGGGGGAGGGGTTGATCTCCATCTCAAACTCCTCGCCACAAGTGATCTTCTCACTCCAGCCTCCCAAACAGCTGGGGTTACAGGCATGAGCCACTGTACCTGGTTGGCCTGGGTTCTACAATAGCAGAACAATGAGATGGTTGTGAGAATGGCCTCTAGTGTCAGCCTGCTTGGGGCTTGAGTTCTAATTCCTACACTGACCAGTTGTATAACGGCGGAGGGAGGGATAATTAACAACAATAGCAATGAAACAATGATAATAACACTGATCTGACAGGTTGGTTTTGAGGACTAAAGGAGATACTCATGGTACATCAGATAGGATAGACTAGCATGCACAGCTCTTTAAAATTTTGCCAAACACTCTTCAAGTATACTCTGGCATCTGCTTTGTTGCTAATGACTCTGGGATAAGAAAATTTCATCTAAATTTAAATTCATAATAGACATTTTCATGGAAACCACCAAGCAGCAATGAGGATGGACTGTGGTATGTTGGATGGACTGCAGCATTGATTGCAGTGAGTTCCCTCTACCTGAACTCACCAGAATAAATTAAAAAATGATAATAGACTCTGGACCAATGTTATGTAATGGCATAGCTGGACTAGTCAGGATAAGTAGGTTAATTAAAAAGGGGATACATGTGTAGTCACAAATAGTATCCACTAACACAATATCTTACTGTTAGATAAAGCATATAATGCCTTGCCTTGTTGTATTCAAAACTGAGGCAGAGAATAATGAAATGATTTACTCAAGGAGCACTTCTAAGTAAAGAGATAACCATTATTTGAACCTAAGTAATGTAATTTCAAAATTCTTTTTGAACAAGACCCTTCCTCTCACTGTAGAAATATTTCATGAGCATATACTGTATGTCAGGTACTGGGGAGAGAAAGGCAAATGGGTCAGAACTCCTCTCTTCAGGAAGCAAATAATCTGTTTGGCAAAGATAAAGAAATACATAAACAATTCACTGAAACGTAGTCTTAGAAGGTTTAAAAGAAATACGGAGTGATGGGTAAGCCACTCATATTGGCAGCATTAAAGAAGGTTTCCTAGAGGGGATGTCATTTAAATGTTGAAATAGAATTAACCAACTGAGAAGGGGGTATAAGTGAAAGAACATTTCAGTCAACCAACGGATACAAACAAGACCACCAATTAATCTAGGATCTCTGAATGAATCAGCATCTAAGGTAATTTTCAAATTATTATTTGCAGAATCACCCAGTCCATCGTCACTCCATCTTTGTTCCTACCCATCAAATTCATAATAATGATGGTCTCTACAGAGTACATATTAAATATATAGCCCTTTCCTCTGCCAGTTCTTTGTGAAGAGAAGAGCATGTTTGATTTCTCCAAAGGTCTAGCCATATACCACAGAGAGGGTGTGAGGGGCAACTGAGTGCTATTCCCGTGCAACTTCCCAATTTTCAGGGGTTTCTGGGGGTGAGATGGCCAATACCCTGAAGTCAATGGTATAGCCCTGGGGAGAAATTAGCCCAACTCAGGGGAAACCTTTCATCCACATAGGTCATTCCTGTCACATCGTCTGTAGGGAGTTTCTAGAGACTGAAACACTTATATGCCATCTCTTAGATTTTGCCAAATTCTTAAATCATCTGTATTATTACTTTAAATTTTATTGAAATAGGCTCAGTTTTTGAAATATTTATTTTTAAATGGAAAGCTAATATTATTTTCCATAATGGAATATAACTTTAAAATTACGAGGTTAATAGCAAACACTTAGGAAGTACTCAGATAATATTAAATCATAAAGAACTATACATACACAGATATATACATATAGATTCATATCTATTCTTCAAAATAACTCTATAATATAATATTATTATTACTTTATTATAATCATTCTCATTGTAGAGGTAACCAAATTAAAGTACAGGGAGATTAGTATTTTAAGTAATGTTTCATTTTTACTAAACTAGACACTGTTAAAAGCCTGAGGTCATCTCACTATTTGCTAAAAAGAAAGACCAGCAATAGTTAGAGGCAGACTGGTTAATATTTAATAAATGGCTCTTTGAAAGAAAAAATTCTGATTTGTAATGTTTTCTGATTTTCATGGTATAAATACTTCCACTATGACCAATTGAAGCTTCCAACTGACCATTAACCAGCTCTGAAAATTACTGAAAATTTAACCATCAGCTCTGTTAAAACCCAATAAAGAGCCAATGCTAGCACACCTGTAGTGGGGTGCTTCTCAAATATTAACGTGCATCCAAATTACCTGGAAATCTTGTTTAAACACAGATTATGAATCACTTAGGTTAGTGTGGGATTTGAGATTCTGCATTTCTTATAACCTTCCTGCAGTGCTGATGCTACTTACTGATTTGAAAACCACACTTTGCGAAGCAAGTAGTTCTACAGAAGACCAGCTCCCAGCTCAGACCTCCTAGAGATAACCTAAAGGACTCAGTGGTGTGGTGGAAGAGTCACTTCCTCATGTCATTGAATGTCATGCCATGAACTACTTAACCACTGCTGTGAATAAAGGACTGAACACATAGATTTGGGGAAACCTTGAACTAGGGTGTATGAATATATGCAATTTTATATGATGTGACAATACTTTCCTCTCCTCGCATATCTATTTTATGTGAGGCACTGGGAAAATTGCTGAGCTAACTGGTGTGTTCACAGGCACATGCATGCTATCAGGGAGAGTTGAGACTTGGTCTTCAAGGCAATCCTGCTAATTCAAGAGAAATGGGACTCTGCTGTGACACTTGGAACCACACTATTTGTATGCTTGTACCTCTGCCATGGGCAGACTAACACTGTCCTCTTAGAACATCAGAGAATGGCTTTGTAGAAACTTGTGAGATGCAACTGAGTCTTATGTCAGTGTTATCCGTATTAATAAATACTGCGAATAGTAGCTGCTTACACAAACTGCTTAACTTGTTGCAAGGAAGAAGAAATTGAGCAAGGTTGTAAAGCTGGGGTAAAAAAAATCAATTTATTTTTACATTTGCCAACCACAGTATGTGTGTCTGACGAAGCAATCTACTTTATTATAATGCTGCTGCATTGATTTACACTCAGATAGTGAGATGAAGAGATTTTACAGTTTCTCTGGAATTCTTACATATACGAAAGTCTTTAGAATTCCCCCATATGATGATATATTTTCCTGGGTAAAATACTTACAATCTGACTTTTCATTCATACTTACATTTCAGAGATAGTTCTAATTACAGCCTGAATTTCACTCTGCTGATTCCAACATTATTTTAAGATGAACTCAGTCAAGTCACGGATATATAAGTCATTATGCAAAAACATATTACACCATCCATTTTGTAAATAATGTGGATTAAAGTTCAAAATGATGAACAACACACTGATAGGTGACGTCTAAAACAAAAACAGGCTTTTACAGACACTTCAGGATTCAATCCAGCAGATTATTGTGGTTGACAGGAAACTATGCTTTTATTATCCACTAGGCTTAGCAGCCACAATATTTCATGAAAGCAAAAATGACACAGAGGACCAGTGAGTTTCTATTAAAAATGTTTCTGACCTTGAATTTAGAGCCATTAGCAGCCTGTTTCAAAACAGGTAAATGCACATTGAATTCAAAGTGGTATTTCACGAAAGCAGGGGGTGGCGATTCAGTGTGTGACCCAGAGCAATTCACCCGAGCCCTGGCTGAATGGGACTGAGCAGGTAGAAAAAGCCTTTGGATTTTAGAGAGGAAATACACTTGCATTTATTCAAATATAAATAATACAGGAAGATCACCTTTCCTAAAGCCTTCAGAATTCTCTAACCAGATTCTCTTGGCAGAAACATATTCTGAAATTGTTTATGTAAACACACACCCACACACACATACACATGCACATATTATTTTGTGTATCCTTCACTCAGCCGCAACCCTTCTGGTCATCCTTTTTGGCATCAGACCACATATTTATCCAGATGTCAATCTCTCCAAAAGCATATTGTTTGCTTGTTTTGCCATCCAGAATAATATCTGTCAAATCCTTTTTTTTTTTTTTTTTTTTTGAGTTGGAGTTTCACTCTTGTTGCCCAGGCTGGAGGGCAATGGCACGATCTCGGCTCACTGCAACCTCTGCCTCCTGGGTTCAAGCAATTCTCCTGCCTCAGCCTCCTGAGTAGCTGGGATTAGAGGCACCCGCCACAATGCCCGGCTAATTTTTTTTGTATTTTTAGTAAAGATGGGGTTTCACCATGCTGGCCAGGCTGGTCTCAAACTCCTGAACTCAAGTGACCCACCTGCCTCAGCCTCTCAAAGTGCTGGGATTACAGGCGTGAGCCACCGCGACCGGCCTCAAATCCACTTTTTGCTCTTTTACTGCCATGCTACTCCTCTCTACCTGAAGTTTTTGTTTTCTTTAAGTTCTATAATTGCTGGTTTCCTTTGCAAAAATCAATAAATAAATGCCTCTCCTCCTCCTTCTTTCCCAAGGTAGAGTCACAAGTTTATTCTTCACGTAGAAATGTTTCTGTTACAGAAATTTCAGAATGGGGTGACTAAGCCAGCGACAAAGACAATAAAGTCAAAATAAGATCTCTTCTCTAGTGTTCTAGAACCAGACCTTTACTTAGAAAACTTTCTTGGAATCATCAGTTTATTTAAGATATTAAGAATAATTTTCTTCTGTTGGGCTTTTTAAAGGCAAACCAGTATCAAGATCATCCTAAAAAAAAAAAAAAAACGAGTATCAGTCCCACAACTCCCTTGCCAGTTACAGACACAGTGGCGCCAGAAAGTCATTTCTCGAGTCTAATCTAAATCCCTTCTTCTTTAAAGTCACACCCTTTGCAGTCTTTAGATCACATGTTCAGAATTTAATAGCCAGAGACCTACTGAGTGACAACATTTCGTGCAGTTCCTTTAAATCATAGCAATCAATCAGAATCAACCTTCTTCTTACCAACCTTGTAATTCAGCCGAACTGTGGAAAGCCCCATGAGATAGCTGTTTAGAGCATTGGCTCTAGAGTCAGATAGAAGTAGTCTGAATCACAGCTCTATCGTTCATGAAATAAGTCACCTGGGCACGTTTATCTTATTTGTGGCAGGTGAAGAAACTGATGCTCTGTGTTTAATACTACCTACTTTGAAAGATTAAGGAGGAAATAAATAAGGTAATTTAAAGTCTTTGTCAATGTAGCTATTATAGTAACTATTTACTGGATGTTTCGAGTGCTTAACCGAAAATATTTACTGATTTTTAAAAATTATTTTATTGCAATCTCGTGCTGTGTATGTACTTCAGTGGGGAAAATTCCAATGTTCTGTGTAGACAGGTAATAAGCAAAGTAACTTTTTTAAACTCTTGATTTGTAAAACAAAAATGGCATGAACCAGGGTGGGTATAAATAAAATAGCATTTTAGAAATAGCTTTCCCTCTCCACAACTAACATACAATTAAAGCAATGACTTCAAGTAGTTTTATTAAGCCTCAGAAGGGCTGCATTTTTACTGTCCAGAACGAACCACATCTTTCCTTCCCATAGAAGATATGACATTGCCCATCACTATTTTCTGCCGAGAGGACAGAGTACAAGCACTACCTGTTCATGAGTGAGCTATTCTCTTTCAATCAAACTGTAGCCGCTCATTAAAAAACATTGCCTGGTACATATCTTTTACAAGATAAATTCCATTGCACTTCATAATCATCTACATTCCTGTGAGGACAGCACAAGTGGAAAGTCTCTACTAATTCCAAGATGAATCCAAGGTAATAGCTATACACTACTTAGAAGGGAGCTCAGAGAAGATAATGCTCATCAGAGATTGCAACTAACTTTTTCTATTTATTTCAAGAAACTTTAGCATTGATGACAGAAATTAGATTTCTCTTCTCACTTAAGAAATGTGGAAATGGTTAAAATCACTTACATCCCGTAATGGGGGCTTCAGAGCCTCTTATACTGAAATTGAAATGCGGCCAACGATCCTGGTATAAGTCATCCAGATTCTGCCAATTAGATTACACTGTGTAGTAACCATGCTTACAAGTGCACCTTACTGTCACTCTTTCATGCTTCTAAAACTTTATAGCTTAATAACCACTCATTGACACTTAACGTGAACTACAGACACAGGTGATGGATGAGTAGACAGTCAGATAGACAGCAAGCAATTATTTGACAAAAATACTATTGAGTTATGACCCAGAATGTATAATTTATGAAAATTAAGGGAGTTGCTTATGCAGATTCCAAAATACGTATACAATCTTCAGCTACTATAGTTTAGTGACACTCAAAGGCAAGAGAAGATGTGTGTTTTAACCCTCTGATAAAAATAAGTATGAATTTTTTTTTTCATTTTTCTGAGCATCCCCATGTTGAAGATGGGAATAGTTAGACACAAATGTGAATTCTGTTTATAAAGCTCAACCAGCAACAGACTAATAAAGAAGAAAATGTGCCTTCGTACTTTTTAAATCAAATTTTGGAGATGAGTCTTCTTACATAAAAAGGAAATAATTTCCTTGTGATATTTATACCATTCCTCCATCTACTTATTTTGTATCATTTATGTCACATCTAGAATCAAATAATCATATTTTATTCATTAATCTATCTAGAGAGAAAAAAGGCATGGAAAATATTGTTCTGACTGCAAATGAACCATAAATATACTGTAATATTTTCACTTGATGTGCATAAAAAAGACTAAGGGGATTCCATTTAATATTCCTTTGTAATATCTTCAACATGCCTAAAATATCAATAAACACATCCACAAAAGTACCTTATCATGGCACACTATTTTTCCCTGTGTCTATATGTGAGGGCCAGGTATACCGTTGATTAATATGGAAGAGTATGGAATTGTCTTTGAAAACACCCATAGTTGCAATTCACATGAGGGTAAGGTGAACTGTTCAATTCAAATTCAAAAATATACTAAAGAAAAAGAAGGAGGCCAGGAAGGAGAGAGGAAGTAAATTAATCCTCAATTTTTTTTATACATTCTCAACAATGTACAGACATTGAGTCACCCATGCAGCAACTCCACAATTAGTGCATTTTTTTGCCAATAAAATATAACTTTGCATCAAATATAGTTTAATAGCATTCTTTGATGCAAGTCTAGTCTTGGAGGCATTCTCATTTTTACAAGGCTGAATTATGTCATTTTTTTATATTCCCATATCATTTAAAAGATGATTGTGAGGGAACAAAAATATGCTTTGTGGAACATGAGTAAGATTGATTTGAAAAAATGAGAAAAGCTGTGACTAAAAATAGACTTAGGAGGACTTATGAAATTTCTGCAGAGAAAATTGTGGTAGATAAGTCAAAATATTGAACTTTGGATATGATTGTATCTCTTTCTTTTAATGAAAATGTGCTAGTGTAGGGTGCAGGGTCTTTGCTAATTTGTTATCGCATAAAATAAATATTTACTGAGCACTAACTCTGTGCTTAGCCCTGAACCATCCATCGTTCTAACATTTGCAATTGTCTTTGGCAGTGGAGGCAGAGAAAGAAAACTGTCTGAAGGTTCCAAATATAAATGGCATTCATTTATGATACTTTCCAAAGAGATACAGAAAATCACATCTATATACTTCTACCTACCAAGAGAACTTAAACACACACACACACAAACACACACACACACAAACACACACACACACACACACACACAAGACATCTAAGCAAGAGGATGGATATTGTTTATGATAGGAAATAGCACATGCCATTTAAAACCCAGGAAATAAAGCTTAAAACTTGATAAGAAAAAGAAACAGTATTGGCCCCAGTGCTTTGCCATGAAGCAACAGAGAATTAGTTAGCGGCAACATATGGTAGAAGCAGCTAAATGGCATCCCTTGAACTTATTTCTTTTCTGACCTTTTGAAGTTGCCAGGTTCAACTAATTTTCTCTTCATGGTTACATCTAAAGCAGGTTCCAGAGACAGGAACAAACAGTTCAGCAGAAATAGATTCACATCACAACTTTCTGTAAGAACGAATTGAGAAAGCACTAATAGCCCTTTGGTTAATTAAGCCCTACTAAATCGGATGATGGCCTTTGTCCATCAAAAAATTGTTCTATTTCATAAACATACTGGAGGGGAATTCCCAGTGCCACAGATAACATTTTTTGAAAGACTGATCAATATACAAATCAGAGTAGCCAGAAAGGCAAATCAAATAATCTAAGGCAGATGAAATGGCAAAGAGAACATGATAAAAATCTCAGACTTGAGCCAATAAATGAGTTAGTTATCTGGGCACATTTTCAAGAAGCATGCTGTGTATATGTGTGTGTGTTATTTGTGTGCGTGTGTGTGTGTACATAATACAGGGCAATAAGAATTATCATTGGTTTATCTACACCCTCCCACCCTGAGAAGTGTATAACACACCAAAGTTAGGACGTTTTTCTTAATTAAAAAGCAAAGTTAGACCATTTCCTCTGTGAATGCCAATAGTGCTGAAAACAAAAAGAAAATTGTTTTTCTCCACCAGCTACACTGAATAACTTTGTAACAAATATAAAATGACTGAAACCAGTTTCAGCAGCACCACTGAGCAGAATATTTTCAAAAAGAAGTCTTCAGACCTTAAATTGCACCTCTAATAGAAAGGCTTCTCCGATTATGCTTGTCCCTTGATTTGCCAGACACAAAAGTTTGCTGATGGACCAGAAAAGTGTGGTTGGAAATACAAATTGAATGTCACTTTACCCCTTGAAAGCCTTTGGTTTTGCATGGAAAATCTGCTCAAATTGGAATGTTGATAAGGCTGTGAGGTGTGCCACCTTGAGTAGAAAAATAACAAAGATTGTCATTTTTTTCTTTAAAGCATTAATTTACCTACATTGATGAGGTTTTCTGAACAGCTGTTGAAGCGTGGGTTTGAACTTTTTAATATGTGCATGTTCTTTTTCCCCACCAATAAACAATGAAAGGAACCTGAAAAGCAAAGCCCAGAGGTACAATTTCTTGAATAGAATCATTATATTCTCATTCTTTGGAGTTTCTGTGCTTTGTTCCAACAATCTGTTCCTCCTGACTAACAAGCAATATCAGACCTTTGAGTACATTCACATCAGTCTTTACAAATGCCTTCTTAAGTGGTCTTCTCCATCCAGCTGAGCATGTTTCCTGGGCTGTTTGTTTGTTTTGTTTTACATTGATCATGCTGCCATTGGCTACTTAAATTGTGTTCAGTGCTAATTGAGGGGTTGCTATAAATGAATACTGTGTTGACCACAGTTCTACATAATACCCAAATAAAGTTGTTTTCCAGGGTAAGGAATTCCTTCCCTTCAGAGTTGACATGTCTACAGCAGGCAAATGGAACTGCTATTCTAGTGAAGGCTGCTATCAAATTTTCTGTTCTTTTAGCTAAATTCATGCAGCTTCAAGAACTCAAGAAATGCATCCTACACACCAGAAATGCAGCCAAGAAATGTTACAGAGTCTTGAATGTAGAGATTTACCCATCTTGAAGGCTTTAAGAGACTGTAAATGATAAAGCAGAAGCATTGATTTCTAACAGTAATAATAATTAGTAATGTAAGAACCAATTTGCAGGGAGAATAGATTAAAAAGTTTGAATGACAGCATTACAGCACAAATTTCAGAGCACATTAGCCAGTGTCTCTAAAACATTTGGCCTATTTGCGATGGTCAGGGGATAACTTGACATTCACTTGGGGAGTGTGGGGATCAGAATGAGGAAGGTGAACTGCCACGGAAGGGCTCTGAATGAAGCAGTCCCCGGAGTTGCTGGAAAGACTCCCCTCTCTGTTTTCAGAGGGATTTTCCTCAACTCCTCGCCTTCTTCAGAGTCCAGAAAAAAAAAAAAAAATCAAAGGCGATTTAAAATACTGTGACTGCTCCAGCATGAAATGACTATGTGACAGCGAGCTTCAAATCTGCTAAAGCAGAATTACAGAATATTATTATCAGAATTATTATTTAATAAGGGGGATAGCTCTAGAATTTATTCCAGCCACAGAGCTCGGGGAAGTGGAAAAACATGTCTGGACATGATGATTATGGAGAACTCCCTTTAAGGGAAAAAGAATGTAACCCTAAGAGAACATCCTTCAAAGGTATCACTTCTCTCTGTAGAAGAATCCCACTCCCAGCCCCCACCTCATATACTTCTCTCTCTCTCAAACACACACACACACACACACACACACACACACACACACACACACACACACGCACACGAAGAAATCCCTGCAACACTGGACACAGCTGATGCAAAGCAATATCTAGGCAGGGATTTTAGTGGTATTTAGCATGAACGACAGGGCTCACTTTGCATGCAGTGAGGTGCAGCAGCGAGGCTGAATGGATGGAAAATCCCACTTTCGAATCTTACATAAACATCTTTCCCACATATAGTTTTCCAGTTGAAAAGCTCCTATAATAAAGCCGGAGGTGACAGCCCAAGGAGGGTTTTTAACCATTGAGATGGCTGTCAGGAGTGTTGTAAAGAGGACAGGCGCTTCAAAAGCCAACCCCCATCCCTCGGATCTGCTTTGCGATGGTACCGGATGCGAGAGGACAGTACTCTCGCTTACCTTCCCTAGCGTCCCCTCCTTCCCATTGTCAGCCCCCAGATATCATGACGCCAGGTGAAAGAAAGCAGCTGATCTGATTAGCAGCTCGGGCGCGCTAAGGGATTGTCGAATCATGCCTCTTAAGGAGGAAACTCTTGTGGAATCTTCAGGAAAGGGTGGTAAAGTTGAAAGGACCTTTCCTCCCTCCCGCTGTCTTGGTGATAAGCTCTATCGTTTAATTGGTGCTGAAGTGAGCAGCTGCCAGCCCGATTTTCCATTACGGACTAATGTTGTGCGTTTGCAACAATAAACAATTAATGTTGTTTGATTTCTTACATTTAGCAACCCAAGCAAACAGCTGCCATCTCCGCTGGTGGAGGCAAACGGCTAATCCTTGACATGCCGCCGGCTCCGTGCCTGCGGGGGAAGGGTCAACCGCAAGGAAACTTTGAGGATTCTGCCAGACTGGGTGGGGGAAGGCTCTGGTGCTTGGGAGGAATAAGCGGAGGAAATTGTAGATACCTGTTGGCATCAGCGTTGGCGGCAGCACGTTTTTACCGTTTCCCAGCCTTGGCTGGATCCTGGGAGAACCGGAGTAGGTCCCTTATGAACCTGTTACGTACTGGCAGAACCTGGGCAAGAGCCTTTTTCCCTCCAATCCTGCGAGGGGCGCGACCAGCCCCCCAAAGGTTCTCGGATGAGAAGCGGCCAGACCACAGAAAGCGCAGCTCTGGGCTCAGCGGTCCCTAGGAGAGCGGCTACGGAGTCCCCGGCTTAAGGGGGCCTCCGTGCACGCAATCTCGAGCTGCGGGGAGACACTGCCTGGGGGTCCTGCAGGGGTGCTGGGCAGCGTCTTGGCGAGGGCAGAGCCGCAGGGCGACTCCGGAGCCCGGCAAGTTTGTAGCGGGCACCGCACCTCCCAGAGCTGGAGCTGCCACTTGTGGGAAAGCCTCGCGCTGGGGCTTTCGCAGCTGAGCCTTGGCCCGCGGCCCTGCCGCGGGGGTCGCCCTCCCTCGCCTCGGAGATGAGGCGGTGCTGAAAACCAGCCATAGAGCACTCGGGCCCCCTCGCCTCCTTTTTTCCCTGGCTTGCACCCTCCGCACAGCGGGCTGCAGGTGCTTCCCATTCACCGCACGGACCCTGCAGTGAAGGCGCGCGGCTACAGCCGCGCCTGCCTGCGTTGGGAAGCGGCGAAACAGCCAAGTCGCCGCAGGGAAGGAAACCGGCAGGAAAACTGGGGGGGGCACAGCCCGGAGCTTGCTACTCTCTAGGATCTGTTGTCAAAGCAGTTTGCAAAAACAGTCAGGCAAAACCTTGAGGCGTACGTACGTTATCACCCACGGATATCGCGAAAGACACAGCTTAGCCCAGAGCCTATGCTAGGAACCCGCATCCACCATCTGAGGGGCAGGAGGCGCGCAAGGTGTCCGAAGGGGCATGGGAATTCCTATAAGAAACGGTCCCTTCTGGATAGTCGGGACATAGAGGAAAACGGGGGTGGGTTAGGGGAACACTTACTCTTGTGGGGCCCTGCGCTGGCGAATGTCAAGCCTCCTGGTTCACAAATGGCTGGAGGGGCTCGGGGTTAGCTCCCGAGGGCGGCAAGCGCCGACCGGTCCTCGCTCGCTAGGCAGGCGCCTCCGGATTCCGTTCATGCCTCTCGGAGCTACAGGGCTTGGTGCGGAGACGCAGGGCGGGCGCTCTGGGCTCTGGGTGTCCGCAACCCAAAGTGCAGCTGGTGTCTTGACGCTACCGTCTATACACAAGCCGGCGGCGGCGGCGGAGCTTGGAGGAGGCAGGGAGATTCCAAATAAATCCACTAATTCTGGGCTGAGCGCTCCGGCGTGCGAGCCCGCCTGCCTGCCAAATGTAACTGTGAAGTGATGTGGAAAAGTGAGCCGGGTGCCTCCCCTGACGGATCTCATTGGGCAGAGCGCAGAGGCAGGTCTACCACTTGGAAATTCATGTAAGCAGTCCCCCCTCCCCGCCCCCTCCCCGCCTTCCCCCTTCGCTCTCCCGCGCTGGCTCGATCGCTCTCTTTCCCCCTACCCAAGTGGGCGCACAACTTTTCGCTCCTTGCTCCCGAGCAAGCCCCACGCGTCTCTGCCGCCAGAGCCACGGGGTGAAGATGCGCCCTTCCGCGCGGTGCCCGCAGCCCACTGAGGACCGAGCTCCTGGATAAGAGGGCTGGCAGATAATAACAGCATGCGGAGGAGGTACCTGCGAGCTTTCTCTCTAGAGGTCTCACCTGAGCTCTGGGGCTGGCGTTATGTTGAAAAGCATCTCAGTGACCCGCAGCTATTTTCCGTAGGAGGAAGAGGACGCGACAGGGCAAACGGTTGAGCGTGGGCAGCTTACCTCCTCTTTATTCCAAGGGCCTCTTGCGTACAGAATAGGGTGATTGTGAGACCCCTGCCTGCAACTCAGACGCTATGTAGAGGCTGTGTGTCGCGGTTCTGTGATGGAGCGCATTCCTGATGTCCCGGTGCTCCTTTGGGAAAATGGGATGAGGGACAGCAGAGTGGCAGCCAGGAGGGGCGCGCAGTAGTTGGTTGTGGGGAGGAGGGCAGGCAAAGCAGAACTTGCTTGGGAAATAGGGGAGGAATTTCTAGGTCTTCTCAATGTGCCCTGATCTCGTCATATCCTCTCAGATACCATCCTTGCGGTTCTCCTGCCTCCACCAAGAGCTGCCCTGTCTGTGGTCACTTCAAGTCTTCTGATGGGCTGCGCTCAGATCTTGAGAAATGGCCACCCTGGGGTAAAAGGGACCATGAATCAGGAGGTCCAGATTTCTTTTCTTTTTCAACACTGGGGCTAACATGTAGACGATGCCACAGTGATCATCTTCTAATAAAATTAGCTAAATATAAGACAAATAAATTATTACCTAAAAAAAAAAACCCTCCCCTCCACAGGAGATCCCGATTTAGTCCCTTCACTGTGTGCACTAGACGTGAGCCTGAGGGTGGATTTTACCATCTGGGGACAGAGCAAGAACAGAAGGGGAAAAAAGGTGCAGGGGACAAGACGCACAGTCTGTAGAGCTTGTACTGTCTGACTCAAATTAATGAGAAAGAGTGAACAGAATGAGAAAATAGGCACAACATGCTTATGATATTTATGCAAATTTGACATTTTTTTGTGTGCTGCATCTGACAATCCATTGTGAAATGTGAAAAAGAATATTGGCTGTAGCTCTAATATCTGATTGTTTCATGTTCTAGCTGTCATAGGCAAGAAACTTAGTGGATTATTTCAGAGAGGGAGAGGTGAAGAGAACCAGGTGGTATTTTTTTTCCCCCCAGGCAGTCACTAAGTAACTGTTTGTTCTCTTCTCAGACTGTGTCTGTTTACAGGGTATTGGAATTGGCTAATTCTGTCTTGGAAAAAGGAGCAGCAGTCAAGGCTCAATCAAATTATAACTGCTGCTAGAGCAGACAGTCCCAAGTGGACAAAGAAATAGATCACATTTTGGGTTGTGCTTAATTTCAGATATTCATTTTCACTTTGAACAAATAATTTGAACCGTTCCTTGGGGTAACTTCTTACATCTATGAAAACTCAAAAAAACTCATGTGCTGCTGAAAGCTGGGGATTGTCACAAGTAACAAACTTGTCTCAAAAAAAAAAAAAAAGCCAGATTGTTAGACAATATCCTCAAATCTCATTTTCTTAACAAACTATGCTGACATAGTAAAGATTGTCAGAATCCAATGGCTTTTAAAGAGAGCCAGAATCCAATGGCTTTGGGTATCTAGGGTTAAGAAGAGTTTGCTTTGACTCATCTTGTCCATATTTACTCTTACAGCAGTTATATACATTGTCTTCCCTGAATTTTGGTCCTCTGGAATTCAGGGTAACCTATCTATACCTGCTAATATCTGCTCAAAGCGTTACAATAGGAATTTCCTGACTAATTCTTAAGAGAGGTTTGGATGATTAAGCAGTGTGATAGAGGATTAGGATAGTGTTAGAAAGCCCTATAAGGATATTTCTAAAATAATCAGGGATGCTGAAAGGCAAGGCATTTATCTCTTTAACAATTCCACCCACTCTTAATAAGATGCAGTGTAATGTCACAATGGTGAAAGCCTACCCCCTTAAGAAAGTGTTTTCTTTTCAACATCCTCTCCAGGGTTACAGCCTTCCAGCGGGAAGAGGACTGTGGTACATAGGCTTTTTAGAATGGCAAGTGAAATTGCATGTGTTGTGGAGCATTGCGGGGGAGGAAGGGTGAGGAATTATCTGATAGGGCAGGAGTATAATTGGAGAAGGAGTTGGGGGGAGGGAGAGAAGATTGCATTCAGAATGACCTTGGCTGACTAATGCAAAAAGTAGAATGAGGCAGGATGTCTCTAGCCTGGGTCTCGGTGACAGGCACGCAGTTTTGCAGGGGAGTCTACTGTAGAGAGTGAATGAGATGGAGAGGGGCTCCATGTAGTAAAATACACTTTTATTTTTTCACTATGGCTGGAATGTTTGTCGTAATTTTGACCAAGGGACACAGTAAACCAAGTGCCCAGCTAGTTGCAGAGTGGGGAATCAGATGGTTCATAGGAAACAGAGCTCAAGAAGAGGGAGACAGTGTTAGGAAGTCTCCAGCTTCTCTGGTTGGAGCAGGAAATGACAGAATGGAACATAACTATTATTTGCTGCATTAAAATGCAATCTTTCATCGTTTTCATTCATCAAGATAGAATTAAAAATGAAAACAAACTAAAAACAAAATGTATTTACCATATTATGATTACTGGTAATCTTTAGATTTATTGGATTGCTTGTAATGTGATATCTATGGTGCCAGGTATTATCATTTAAAATAAAATCTCAAGAATCTGACATATGAAAAATGACAACTCAAATTACCATGTAATATTTTTCCAGAAATGAAGGGTCCCTTTCCTGTGTTTCATTAGGATGAAGATATCTGAAACCACGCCCTTTATTTGGGGTATGGGGCAAGGGTAAGTAATATGTAACAACTCTGGCATTAAGCATAAGAAACTTAAGTTTTATTTTGGATTCCAATATTGAAGTGTAACTCATAAGAATTAAAACGTTAAGAGAGGTTTTGGGGCAGGGCATGGTGGCTCACGCCTGTAATCCCAGCACTTTGGGAGGCGGAGGTGGGCGGATCACAGGTCAGGAGACCGAGACCATCCTGGCTAACAAGGTGAAACCCCGTCCCTACTAAAAATACAAAAATTAGCCGGGCGTAGTGGCGGGCGCCTGTAGTCCCAGCTACTCGGGAGGATGAGGCAGGAGAATGGCGTGAACCCGGGAGGCGGAACTTGCAGTGAGCCACTCCAGCCTGGGCAACAGAGCGAGACTCCGTCTCAAAAAAAAAAAAAAGAAGTTTTGAGAAGTTTGTAAATGTTTAAGTAAATTTAGGACAGCTTTTTTGTTTGTTTATGAATTTGCTTTAAACCATTCTCTTACTAAGATTATAAGAAGTTATTATGGTGCTCTCATTAAACCAATGTGAGCAATTCTGGAGATTCCTTTAGACGAGTGGTTTTCAACCTGCAATCCGTGGACGAGCTCCTGCCTCAATATTCTCTGGAAATTTGTTAGAAATGCAAATTCTTGGACCCTGAATCTGAGTGGGGCTCAGAAATCTGGGTTTTAACAAATGTACTAGGAGATTCTGTTACCTGCTAACATCCGAGAACACTGCTTTAGGCAATTTCTTTCTCGTGTGACATGTATAAAGATGAGAAGGAAAAAAATAAAATAGTGTATTGTATTAATATTTACTGTTTTTGTCCCAACAAGATTTGAAAAGAAGAATAAAAATGTAAGCACACTAAATTTATCGTCTGAGTACCTCACTAATGTTTAGTATGGGATTTGAAAAACTAAATTGATTTCTTTAGAAGTAGTTATGAATTCTTGGCATAAAATCATCACTGAGCTTGCTATTCGGAGTTGTGATGCTCTACATTTCTTGGCTTGCTGGTTTTAGCTGTCCCTGAAATTAGGCCTGCATCTCTGAATATTGACTATAATTACTAATCTTGAGTTTGTCATTATACTTTCAGTAAATGGAGGTGTAAACACTTTCTGAAAACCACATCTGTGCTGAGAGCATTTTGGAGAAGGTTTTCAAAATGGCATTATCTTCCATCTTTCCAGGTGCTAGAAAAGAGATAAGCTTCAATTCAGCTTCTGAACAGAAACTTGGTCGGACGGGCGGCGGGTGGGGTAGTAAATAGATTTAAGGGGACTGATACAAAGCTATCAAATAAGCCAGTCCAGGTTTTGTGGACTACACACTTAGCATATTAGTGTTTTGGTTTTTCTCTATCTTTTTTTTTCTTCTGTAGGAGAATAGCAACTAGATTAAGATTCTAGACCACTCTTGTTTAACTTAGGAGAAAAAAGGAGGAAAAAATTAAAAACAGTTCACAATGTGTTCCAAGTAAAAAGAAGAAAGAAGAAAAAAGAGTAAGAATAAAAAAAGAAGAAAGAGGAGTGAAAAAGGTACCCCACTCCCTAAAATACTACTACTTTGGTATAACAGAGTGTATTTAATACTAAAATATAATAATTAAATTTAATTAATGTTAAGTTTGTCTTAAAAGATTACCATTATTTGATATTTGCACACTTATACTAATGTACCATTGCCGATGTATAGGGGAATACAGATGTATGGAGGAGGGGAGGTGAAGGGAAAACAATTATCTTAATATGTGCAAAATGGAATTTATAGTTGTGATTAGTTATCAAGATGCTTATTATTAGAGAGAAGACCACATGTATATGCAGCGGACAAATGTTACAAGATATTGAAGGGAAATGAATTATTGAGAATGTGAACAGGCTTCTTTTATTAGTCAAAGCTGGATAATACTAAGGATTTTTGTTTGTTCTTTTGCTAAAGATGCTGCCATGTGGAAATCAGGGCACTGCTTTTAGGTTGCCGTCTCCCGCCTGCATAGGCAACTAGTCCTGTTAGAATGGATGTCGAAGCTTTTTTTCTTCTACCTCAAGTGCCCTCTAGCGTGCAATATCTGTGCAGGTTGCTATGTACAAGGAGGAGGAAAGAAGAAAGAAAGAGAAATATTCTACCAATTGCTATCCTAATTCCTGAATTGCTCTGCTCTTCTTTTCTCCTTCCTCAAAGGGGTCATTTCCACCTAAGTGTTTAGCAAAACAAAAAAGGTACTGTTGCTTTTGCATGAAAAACTAATCACTCATTCTCTAAACTGAGAAACAAATGCTAATCCTTTCTCAGGGGTTTCTTTTGAACATTCATAATAATTTTCCAGAAGTTTCATACACTCTAGTAATCAGGCAAATAAAAGAAGGTAAGTTGCTCCCTAGGAAGAAGTTCTGTTTTGTTCCTCACTCCACCACGGACCAGCTATAAGGCTTTTGATGCAAAGTGATTAACCTTTCAATGGATTTTAAGTTTGTGTCTCCATAAGAGTGCATAATACTTCTTTCCATCCTCAGGGGGGTGGTGTGAGGTCTAACTGAGGTTTATAAAACAATTTCAGTTCCTTAGATACAATTCGATGTACATTTGAACTTGACTTTCATCTTGCAACTACTAACGGGGTTTCCAATTCTCTTTGGTAGTCCATAGGGAAACTGTGATCAGGATCTGTATTTTCATAAACATGTCGTTAAAACAGCTGTATTGTAAATAGTGGATTTACTTAAGAGATTTGGAATGGTAGAAAATGGAAAAGGATATTTGCAGAAGAAAAATACACTTGTTTTTGCAAACATGTCTGTGTATGAATAAATATAGTTAAATAGTAAGGCAAAATTTCTGCAAGACATACATTTGGGCATATCTTCCTAAATTTTAAAACAAACTAACAATAACAGAAGGTATTTTTACTCATCCAGATGCCACCCGCTAAACTCTCAGTCTCTGAGAAAGGAGGAGATACCTGTAAACAAATTTATGTATTGGCATCTGTTCAGATGGTAAGATATCTAGACACCTGTTATATAACTTGGAGATTACTATTATAGTGATGTGATTAGTATGCAGCATTGTGTTTTATTAATATCCTCATAGCTACAATACTTTGAAGGGCAAGAAAGGAGAAAGGCAAGCTAACATGACGTATTTCATTACTTTCTACTCATGCAGTATCTCTTTAATTATTAAAGCACTATGGATGGTGGCTATTGTTTGTATCCTTTAAAATAGGAGAAAACTGAGGCTCAGAGAAGTTAAGTGATTTGTTCAAGGTTACACAGTTAATAAGTTAAAGAGTATAATTTAAACCCATGTTTTCCAACTTCAATTGTTGTCTAGCACTGCCTCTCAATATTAAAATACTAATAAGTGACTATTATAACCTACTTTTAAATAATGCAATACCTCACTACAGAATGGATTCATAAGTTGCAATGAAAGAGAAGCTAAACATTCTGTGTTTACAAAGAGAATCTGAATCTTTAATTGCAAGTGATTTTGTAAATATAGATCCCAGATTCCATGGCTAACCAATTAAATTAAACTCTCCAAAATAATGTGTAATTTTTTTAGAAAGCAAAAAAGGTAATTTGATTCAACATTACAAGCATCATTCTGGAGACCATTTGGAAATAATGAAACCAAATGACATCTAAAGTCTTGTTAACCTCCTTACTGCTGGAGTGCAAGGTTAAGTCACAGTTCTGCTATTGCTATTTAGGTTTGTATATCCCTTTATGTATGTTCAAGCACATCAGCTCTCCTATATGATCCTTGCCGTAATCTTGTGAGGTGAGAAGACGATATATTATTACTTCAATTTTATACAGTTACATGCTTTTAGAGCCCAAAGGGCCCTTAGAAATCGTCTAGTTCAATCTCTTCATTTTACAGAAAAAAAGCTGGGTAAGGCTTTTGACTTCTGAGCCTAAGGTTACAGAGCGAGCTCTTGAACAAAAGAAAACCAGAGCACAGGTCATTGGTCTTTAAAGGATGTAGGCATGGCACATGTCCCTGCACATGGGAAAAATTATTAAGCTAATAACCTGAGTAGTCTTCAACATGTAAAGTTAAAAGACTAGAGAAAACAAAAAAAATGTAGTTCAGGTACTTTGATCCAAATTAATGTTGTCTAGAGAAGATCTACTTTCTGATCTAGTTTCTGGTGAGATTACCTTGGCTCTCATCACCTAGTCTCTGTTCAGTCTAATAATATGTCTTGTCTTGGTTGAATTATTTTAGTACCCTAGAGTCTAGCTCACTAAGGTAGCCCCAAAGCTTTTTTCCAAGCAGATCACATGTGCTGTAGATTTTTGAAGCAAAGATTATTAGGAAATCAGAGGAAGACAACAACATAAGAAAAACAAAAAGTGCTCTCATATGCTCTAATGTACTGAAACTTTCACTGGTCTTTTCTGATAAGAAACCCAAACAGAAACAATAACTCATTTAAAACAGAGGTATGTAAGACTGACTCCTACATTATCCCAAAGCAGAGAAAAGCCAAAGTACATGACTTGTCCAAATTAGAAAACCTAATGAATTTTTTCTCATTTCTCTATTTTGCATAATAGTATTCTGGCTTTCTTCCCCAAAACTATCTCATTGTGTCTGAGCAGGGAACACCTTATTTTTCACTGGATTGTTTTCTGCCCCCAAATTACATAAGGCACATAATCACTTTTCTGGAATAGAAAATGATAATAAATGGCACTAGCAGTTGTAATTGGTATTCTTAACATCGAGGGCTTAATATCTTGCCAGGCACTATAGAGACTGATCTACATATTTTGTCCCATTCATTCTCTATAATAACTCCCTGATTTGTCAGATGAAGAAACTGTGAAGGGAAATGTATTTTGCTTCTCTAAATCCCAATTAGACTTCTGCTTATCTCTCCCATATCACTTTATAATACTACCTATTTGTCATGTATGCACCAGCCAAACTACTTTATTTTTCTCAAGACTTTGAAAATGGTTAACTCCTTTATTTGTTGGTGGGAGAGTAAAACCTGCAAGGAAGAGCAAGGCATTTGGAGTCATATAGATCTCATTTCAAGTTCTGGCTGAACACATTACTAGCTCTGTGATATGGTTTGGCTGTGTCCCCACCCAAATCTTATCCTGAGTTTTAGTTCCCATAATCCCCACATGTCCTGAGAGGGACCCAGTGGGAGATAATTGAATCATGGGGGTGATTACCCTCATGCTCTTCTCATGATAATGAGAGTTCCCGTGAGATCTGATGGTTTTATGAGGAGCTTTTTCCCCATTTGCTTGGCACTTCTCCTTGCTGCTGCCTTGTGAAGGACATGTTGGTTTCCCCTTTCACGATGATTATAAGCTTCCTGAAGCCTCCCCAGCCATGCCGAGCTGTGAGTCAATTAAAGCTCTTTCCTCTATAAATTACCCAGTCTCAGGTATGTTTTTACTAGCAGCATGAGAATGGATAATACACTCTGTAAGTTGAACCAGCTGGTTAACCATGTTGATAATCTCTTTGAGTCTCATTCACCTTTGTGTATAAGATATTTAACTCACAGGTTGTTGTATTAAAGGATGCAATGAAAGACAAATGTCTAGTTTTTTATATACATGTTGGTTTCCTCTCAAGTGAGCCCATCGATACTTATCTAAGAAGAGCAGATGGTTAGAGAATAGGTCCTTCTGTGATACCTACAGCTTGGCTACTCCTCTTAGAGTACCATTCTGTCTTGTGGCTACAGGGCATTCAGGCATTCATTCCGCTCTCAATTAGCCCTTTAAATGTTCCACCGTTCTCCAGAATTTTCAGGGCTCCAGGCAAACCCTCCTTTCATCCTCCAAATCATCGTGTTCTAAACAGTTAATTCCTTGCACATGTAACAGCATATTTTCCTGGGGAATAAAATTGTGCTTTGTATTTTTTTCTTGTTTTTTTTTTTTTTTTTTTTTGAGACAGAGTCTCGCTCTGTTGCCAGGCTTGAGTGCAGTGGCACAATCTTGGCTCAATGCAACCTCCACCTCCCAGGTTCAAGCCATTCTCCTATCTCCACCTCCCGAGTAGCTGGGACTACAGGCACGCGCCACCACGTCCAACTAATTTTTGTATTTTTAGTACAGAAGTGGTTTCACCATGTTGGCCTGGATGGTCTCGATCTCTTGACCTCGTGATCCGCCTGCTTTGGCCACTCCCAAAGTGCTGGGATTACAGGCGTGAGCCACGGTGCCCAGCCAAAATTGTTTTTTTGTTTTTTTGTTTGTTTGTTTTGATTGTTTCTCTCTCTATTCCTTTTCATTAATATGAGACTAAAGGCAGCTAATGTTAGAAGAGGGATTGCTTCAGTTTCATAGTCTAGTAAATAAATATGGGTTAATATTTTGTATTTAATGACCTAAAGAAGAAATAAGGGAATCCTGAGGCATAAATGAGAGAAAGGAAAGTGTTAGGGCCAAGATCCTTGTGGGAGGAGAGGTCTTCTGTTTTTACAGGGAAACAGGCTCTGATACCAGTTTGCAGTCTGGAAACCACTCAAACTTACAGATGGAGGAAAAATCTGGCCACTGATCTTCATGCTAGCATTCAGAATATCTGGTGGGTGTGTTCTTGACCAGTCCAGGGCTACAGATGAGAAGTACCCTCTGAACAATGGATCTTCCTCATATCCATTTCCCCATTGATGAACTCTGTTGAGATTTTTTTTACCTATTCAGTTACCTGGAAGCTGTGGATCTTGGAGACTGGGTCTTAACCAGCCTTATACATGGGAAGGTCTCAAAGGAAAAATCTGGATGGAAATGCCTTGGTTGGAGCGAAGAAGAGGGTCTGGCTTGTCCAAGAACTAGCAAGAACACTGTTTTTTGGCATAGATTTTAGGTCTCTTTGGATATGCATGATTATGGTGCTGCTGGTGACTATAAAGGGGCTCAACCCCTTTATTCCAAATCCTTGGACTTGCTAGGAAGCTTGGCTCCATAATCTGGGGATTCAACTGGGATCAGCTTATTGAACAGACCCCTAGCATAGAGAAATGACTTTTCCTCTCTGAGGCTACCTCCTTATGAATAGTGGCCGTCTTATCTTTCTAGATGGATCATAAATATGACATGTACTATTAAGTTTTCACTTACTTCCATGCTTCCTCACTTGTAAGCTCCTACTATGCCTTGCGCATATCTACAGCATCAGTCTCGATACACTGTCCTATAACTTTATGTTTATTTATCTTCTGCCTTCACTAGATTGATTTCGAACTCCATGAAAGCAGAGTCTATTATCCATATCTCTGAATATCCATATCTGTGTATCCCAGATCTAGCCCGAAGCCTCATATGTAGTCAATGTTCAGAAATTATATTATTTAAGATAAGAAACCAATGAATATGACTGCAAGGATAACTATGGCACTATTGTCAGCAGTTAGCTAGAAATAGATCCAGATTTGGAGTTAAGAAAAATCAGATGGCCCAGCAGATTGGTGTGGGGAGCTCAATGAGAAAAACAGATTTCTCTGGAAAAGAAAGAGGGAGTAAAGAGGATGGCAAAATAAAGTGAAAAAAAACAAAACCAGAAAACTCAATCTTCTGGAGCAAAAATAAAACAGTGAAGATTAAGAGTGAACACAGGGAAACAATTCAAATTCCAAATGATGATTTGCATAATGGTAATACTAGTAGCAATAATAATTATAATGACACCAAGAATCAATGAGAACCCGTCTGTTTCTTAGTGCCTCGTAATTTAGTACCTCAGTGTTTACAGAGTAATTTCTCATTCAGGATGTAAATGATCCTTCAGGCAGAGTATACTGCCTCCATTGCCTTAGACTCACAATGGTCATCTCATTCCAAAGATAGAGCGCTAAAATAGATTCCCAGAGTGCCTTCTTCCTCCAGAGCTAGGAGTTTCCTTTAAGACCAGAGAGAAGTATTTTATTCATTTATCTTTGAATCCTCAGTAGCACAGAAGAGATGCTCATACATTTTCGTTGATTTATCATCTTATATCTATCCCACAGCAAGCTCCAAGATAAATAGGTCCTGTCCTGTACCCCCATTTTTTAGATGAGAAAACCAGAGACATTTGGTCAGAGTTGAAGTTGGAAAACAAATCTGAGATTTTTGAAGACATTGTTTTTTTTTCTGCAGTGCCATAGCATAGCCTAGAAAGATTACCAAGGTCACATTGCTTAATAATTACTTGTTTTCTGTTAGCAATTCTAAGAAAGCACATTCCTTTAGTATTCATATAGAGGACTAAAGAAATCTCATGTCAAAGTTACCACTTCTTATGCTTTGCAAGGATCAAGGACAAGGCTTAACACTTTTGAGTCAGTCTTGAGCACCTAAAGCACTCTTTTAAATTTTGAAGTGATGGAAAACAGGAAAAGCTTTTTGCATCTGGATGTAAAAATCCATGTGTATTTTAAGGGAAATAGGATCCATGCATTTCTGATTAATTTACACTTAAATCAATGAAGTGTTTTGCAAAAGATATTTGACGTTCAAGAAGACTTTTTTAAAAAGTCTAATGGGACTTTAAAGCTGTTTTTGTCTTAAGAAGAGGAACTTATTTTTTCCCCCATGATCTTATACACAAATGATATGGTTTCAAAGTCTCATTTACAGAATCTTTTTGCTTTCAAAATCTTTCCATTTAGCCCTACCCAGAGGTAGCTAACCTGGATTTGATTATGATTAGCTTTATCTATCTATTATTTATTCATTATTTTGTCAGTAACATTCTCAAGGAAACAGGCAGATGTATTTGGAGAGACTGTCAGAATATTGGATGTGATCTTCTTCCTCATAAACAAAAAAACCTCAGAAGTTTCTAGCAAAATGGAGGATTGAATGAATTACACAAGATAAGATAATCATGTGGAGGAAGAAGGTGTAAAACAAAGGCTGAGGATAGAGGCTTGGAACCGATGCTGTCTTCATGTTTGTAGAGTAGATAAAACCAAAAGAAAATGTGTTTGGGAGTGATGGTAACTAGAATTAGTTGAGCAACCACTATATGTTTGAGTTTTTCAGAATGCTGTTCTATTTAATCTACTCAATTGTTAGGAGATACAGATGTTATTAATTCCATTTTTTAGATGAAGGATGTAAGACTCAGAAAGAGATATTGACTTCCCTAAATCACACACGTGGTAGGCGGCGAGTGTAGGATTTCTACCTGTGCTTTCCCTTCAGACCAAACTTTTTAGAAGACCTCAGCGTTTGTCATGCTGCGGGTAGTGAGTCCCCATGGCGATTTCTGATGGGACAGAGATGTGGAAAATAAATAGGTGGGAAAGTTACCTTCTTTCCAATTTTCCTTCAACCCTCTGATTTTTGTCAAGAGAGAACATTTCAGTTCCCTGCCAGTGCTGATCTCTCTAACAAGGCCAATGCTGGCCTCAGGTTCAGAGCCTTAAGCCAACTCCAAGTACCTTGTTAGAATTGAAGAACATTGTTTTGCATTCATTCAATTCATTTCTAAGTTTACCTTGTATTTATGGCAAGTAAAAATAATTTTCCTATTTTTAGGTATGAATATAAAGTTTTCTTTCAAAACAAATGTTTGTGTTTTTACAGAAATAAGTTGATTAAAATATTTTATCACACAGATGGTGCACAGACAAAAAAAGACAGCACTGTATATATGACTGTAGCTTGGGGAGAAATAATTATATTTTAAAAAGTCCTTTCAAAATAACATTATCAAGTAAATTGTACACTTAAACTGGGAAGTAACACATTTAAAGTAGTATTCCTGAGCTTAAAGTTTTATTCAATATCGAATGTTTCATATTACTTTGATTTCCTGTAAAATCATCTCTGAAAATATAAATGTTAGGTCTAGAAGTTACAAAGAATTGGAACAGTATAACCTATTCCAGTGGACATTGCAGAAATGGTTTTAGTCTTCAGCTACCATTCAGATACAAACAGAATTATAATATTGTATCTCTGCCTGCCTTCCTCCCCACCAACAATATTTCAAAACAATAATCATCATCTTCACTTAACATCCTGGACATAGGTTAATGGGAATTCCGCTGTAGTTTCTTTTTTTCACAGAAGGCTGAGTTAAAATAAATCAAATAAATCTTCCCAGTGTACACATTTGAAGCAGAGTATGTGAAAACAAACTAAAACCTACTTCCAAGTTTTGTGACTATTTTATTTGGTTTATCACCCAATTTCGTTTGGGGAGACATTGTGGTCCTCTTCAATGAAAGTTTATTTTTATTTTTTCTCCTTGCCATTGCAAAGGGAAGTCAACATATTGCTCATAAAGTGTGAATGTCTTTATGAACTGCTGATAGATATCAAGGAAATGCTCTGAGGATTAGAAGGTGATTTTGTGACAAAATATCTACTTTCTCTAAATAGTACCTTCAGTAGCTTTATAGCAAATATTGCTGAAGAAAGAGAATATAAATCACTTAAATCCCCCAAGACTTAATACTGAAGTATCATTTATGTTTTTCTTTTGTTTGAATTACTAACACTGTACTGAGTAAGGAAAAAAAACACTTTACAAAGAAAAGTGAACAGAGAGAGGGTGTGGAGGGTGCTACGCACACAGTACTAAACACTGGGTCCCTTTTTGATCATTGGTTTTGCATGATGTATTCAGGGCCTTGGAATTTGGGGTGCTTCTGTGGGGATATTCACAATTGTAAACGATGCACATCTTTTATCATTGCCAGATGTGAAATATACAATTTTGGAAATGTACCAGTTTGGAGTCAGAAAATCTAGGATGTATTCTGGGTCCTGTCGCTAGAGATAGGACTTTTAAAAAGTAAAATAGCAATTGTTCTTTTTTCGCTTTGATTTGTTTCTCTTTTAGAGATGAGTTTCTGGTAGTCACTATTTGACAAATTGTAACAGAACCCTCCCCATTTTCCTTTCTCCTTGCCCTGTGAATTTGTTCCTGCTGGTTGGATGAGTCAAGATGGGAATGCTAATTTATTACAGCAGTCTTTTGTCAATGTCACTTTTATATGTATACAGTGCTTTCACCTCTCCTTTTTCCTTTTTCTGTGGTCACACCTCCGCTGACTCTCAGTAAAAGATTGCATTTAACTCTCTGATCCTGGGGTTCTTCATCAGTAATCGGGAAGAAGTTACCCTTGTCTCACCTCTCTCACTGGATTTTAGTGAAATTCCAATAATATGAAATCTATGTGGCAAAACTGCTAACCCTAAATACACGCACACACATACACACACACAATGTTACAGTCATTTATGTTAACAGGTGAAGTCAAAAGCAAGAAAGAAAAATTATTCCTGTCTGTCAGAAATTTTGGGTCTAACGTTGTGCTGTGGTTTGGATGTTTGGGTGAAATCTGATCCCCGGTGTTGGAGGTGTAGCCCAGTGGGGGGTGTTTAGGTCCTGGAGATGGATCCCTCATGAATAGATTAACACTTCTTCCAGGGTGAGTGAGTTCTCTCTCTGTTTGTTCCCCTACTACTGCGGGTTGATAAAAAGAGCCTGGCACCTCCCCACCGTCTCTTGTTTCCTCTCTTGCCATGTGATCCCTGCACACATCAACTCCTCACCTCCCCTTCACCTTTGAAGCAGTCTCATTGCCT
Organism: Gorilla gorilla gorilla; assembly: GCF_029281585.2. Taxonomy (NCBI): domain Eukaryota; kingdom Metazoa; phylum Chordata; class Mammalia; order Primates; family Hominidae; genus Gorilla; species Gorilla gorilla. The sequence goes on from NC_073242.2 coordinate 91,148,998, forward strand.
GGAGTAACACCCAAGGTTTGTTGTCTCAAGGCCATGGAGAACAAGGACGTGGACATACAAAGAGTGAGGTTAAGAGTGCAAGTTTAGGCCGGGCATGGTGGCGCATGCCTGTAATCCCAGCACTTTGGGAGGCTGAGGCGGGTGGATCATGAGGTCAGGAGATTGAGACCATCCTGGCTAACATGGTGAAACCCCGTCTTTACTAAAAAAAAATACAAAAAATTAGCCAGGTGTGGTGGCAGGGACGTGTAGTCCCAGCTATGCAGGAGGCTGAGGCAGGAGAATGGCATATACCCGGGAAGTGGAGCTTGCAGTGAGTGGAGATGCACCACTGCACTCCAGCCTGGGCGACAGAGCGAGACTCCACCTCAAACAAACAAACAAAAAAAGAGCAGAAGTTTAGTAGGGGAAAGAAAGAGAATAGCTCCCTGCAGAGAAGGGTCCCAGAAAAATGGGTTGCCAGGTCCATGGTGAAATGCAGGGGGTTTTATAAATGAGCTGGTGAGGAGGTGTTGTCTTATCTACATAAGGTGTAAAAAACTGGTTGG